>NC_084567.2:40165000-40187500 GCF_033978685.3 Nerophis lumbriciformis
ACGAAAAGCGCGCACAGGGGCGGAGGTACAAACTTGACTAACGAAAACAAAAGACTTGCACGGGGGCAAAAAACTATGAACAACAAAAAAAAAACACTAACTGTGGCAATAATAAACAAACTTACTTGGCATGGACATGAAGTGCGCAGAGGTGGAAAGAGTGTGACAGGAGGCATAAATGCGGGGAAGAATGCAGGGGTGTCGTCAGGACGAACAACAGAAAATGAATGAACTTAAATACTATGGACATGATTAGTGAAAGCAGGTGCGTGACTCAAAACGTGAAACCGGTGCGTGACGTGACCATGCAAACAAGAATAGGGAGTGAAAAGCCAGAAACTAAACAAAACATGACTTAAAACAAAACATGATTACACAGACATGACAATTCCTTGCAATAGCTTGTTGAGAAATGTTGTTCTTAAACTGTTGGACAGTTTGCTCACGCATTTGTTGACAAAGTGGTGACCCTCGCCCCATCCTTGTTTGCGAATGACTGAGCATTTCATAGAAACTGCTTTTATACCCACTCATGGCACCCACCTGTTTCCAATTAGCCTGCACACCTGTGGGATGTTCCAAATGAGTGTTTGATGAGCATTCCTCAACTTCCTCAGTCTTTTTTGCCGCTTGTGCCAGCTTTTTTGAAACATGTTGCAGGCATCAAATTCCAAAATGAGCTAATGTTTGCAGAAAATAACAAAGTTTACCAGTTCGAACGTTAAATATCTTGTCTTTGCAGTCTATTCAATTGAATATAAGTTGAAAAGGATTTGCAAATCATTGTATTCTGTTTTTATTTACCATTTACACAACGTGACAACTTCACTGGTTTTGGGGGTTTGTAGAAAATGTACTAGTAGTTGATTCACTATTCTGCATTTTTGCAACTAATTTCTACAATGTTTGGTGTAGGAGTCGTCCTATGTTTTCAAAGAGGGCATGCTACCTCCTCACCGGCAGATGTTTTACCAACTGTGTGACTTGGAAGTGCAAAGGTAGGTTCTTTTCCTCAGTCTTCTGTATTTGTCTTCTATCGGTGTTACATTATCCCAGCGTTTCTCCAAGTGTGGGGCGCGCCCCACTGGTGGGGAATAGAGACATGACAGGTGGGGCGCGAGGAAGGGGAGGAAATTTCAGTTTAAATTTTTTTTAAATTATTATATTCTTAGATTTTTTTTTTTACTATGCTTTCATTTTCTATACACTGTAAATCACTTTGTGATTCTGTCTGGGAAATCCGCTATATAAATAAATGGAAATTACCGGTACTTATTTTTACTGTAGGCTTTATATTTCTCGGTACGAGCGAAAGTTTGACAGACATAGCAACAGTAACTAATGGAGGCGGGGCTAAGCGGACCAAACTTTTGCGCGGATGGGTAGCAGGCTAATGTGTGGACCACAAATACACAAATATATACATTTGTGACTCGCACCTCAATGGTCGTCGAGCCAGAGCCAGCGCCTGCAGAGAAACAAAAATGTGACGGGCACACAGTGTGTCATTCACCGGGAAGCACTCGCGTCAAGGCAGCTCAGCCCCGAACTCAATGAGGTTTTAACAGATGTTGTGAGCGCGGTAAATTTGATCAAAACACGACCACTGAAAGCGCGACTGTTCTCTGCACTGTGTGAGGAAATGGGAGCTGATCATACAGCCGTGCTGTTTCACAGTGAAGCAAGGTGGCTCTCCCGGGGAAAAGTGTTGTCACTTGCCCTGTCTTGCCAAATGCATAGCTCCTCTTTTTTTTTTGCAAAGATTGCAAAGTGGCACTTTTATTGTATTTATTATTGAACTTGATGCAAGTTATTTGATTTATTATTGAACTTGATGCAAGTTATAACACTTTTTTTTATTTATTATTGAACTTGATGCAAGTTATAACACTTTTTTTGATTTATTTTTTAACTTGATGCAAGTTATAACACTTTTTTTGATTTATTATTGAACTTGATGCAAGTTATTGGATTTATTATTGAACTTGATGCAAGTTATAACACTTTTTTTGATTTATTATTGAACTTGATGCAAGTTATAACACTTATGTTTTATTTATTATTGAACTTGATGCAAGTTATAACACTTTTTTTGATTAATTATTGAACTTGATGCAAGTTATTTGATTTATTATTGAACTTGATGCAAGTTATAACACTTTTATTTGATTTATTATTGAACTTGATGCAAGTTATAACACTTTTTTTGATTTATTATTGAACGTGATGCAAGTTATAACACTTTTTTTGATTTATTATTGAACTTTATGCAAGTTATAACACTTTTTTTGATTTATTATTGAACGTGATGCAAGTTATAACACTTTTTTTGATTTATTATTGAACTTGATGCAAGTTATAACACTTTTTTTGATTTATTATTGAACTTGATGCAAGTTATAACACTTTTTTTGATTTATTATTGAACTTGATGCAAGTTATAACACTTGTTTTGATTTATTATTGAACTTGATGCAAGTTATAACACTTATTTGATTTATTATTGAACTTGATGCAAGTTATAACACTTTTTTTGATTTATTATTGAACGTGATTGATGCAAGTTATAACACTTTTTTTGATTTATTATTGAACTTGATGCAAGTTATAACACTTTTTTTGATTTATTATTGAACTTGATGCAAGTTATAACACTTGTTTTGATTTATTATTGAACTTGATGCAAGTTATAACACTTATTTGATTTATTATTGAACTTGATGCAAGTTATAACACTTATTTTGATTTATTATTGAACGTGATGCAAGTTATAACACTTTTTTTGATTTATTATTGAACTTGATGCAAGTTATAACACTTTTGTTTTATTTATTATTGAACTTGATGGAAGTTATTTTATTTATTATTGAACTTGATGCAAGTTGTACCACAGCTGCACAGTTATTTTATTTATCATTGAACTTGATGTTATTTTATGTTATTGAGTTTGAATGTATACAACTTGATGTTCAATAAATTTGAAAATGTTAAAGCTTGGCATTAGCGCTCTGTTGGGGCGATGGGGGCAGGTGGGGCTTGAAAACTCCCCCTTGTCCAAAGTGGGGGGTGACAAAAAAAGTTTGAGAACCACTGCATTATCCCTTTTTTGCAGTAAAGGAAAATCAAGAGTTTTTTTTAAAAATCCTGAATCACTCGTAATTATAAGGTAGTAACCTTTGCGCTGTGTTGTGGTGGGGTTTGTGTCCAGAATACAGGATGTGATCCAGCAGAACAGCGGCACCGAGCAAGTGTGCGATGAGCGAGATGGCTGGTGTACAGTTGGCACCACAGACAAGCTGAGGGACATCATCTCAGCCATGGTTAAGAAGGTCATCAGAGAGCTAAAACCACGTAAGGCGGGGGTCTCTTGGATACATTTTTTTTACTTTGTCAAAACTAATGCAATATAGGTCTGAGAACTAGCGTTCTTCGCAGTGGACATTTTTGTTTTGAATCATGCTTGTTGGTTTTTTTCTCAAAAATGTGTAACTCTGACAAAAGAAATAGACCATAATCACATTTGCATGACGGAGTATGCTGGTTCTCAGCAAGTTGCATGCTCACTTATCAGCCACACTTATAGACCAGTGTTTGTAAATCATAATTGGGTCGTGAGCGCCCCCTACAAGGCCACCAAAACATGTGTTTGTCAGCTACGGTCTGTATGAGCCACAGGGGTACTTAATTTAAAAAAAAATGTCCTTTACTTGTGGCATTAATGACAATCTCAAACAAACAGAAGAAGTCTGGAGCTCAAGTCCTAAAGAAGTTTCTTAAGCGCAAAAATTATGACTTAAGTGGCGAAGCAGTATTTTCATCCATCCATCCATCCATCTTCTTCCGCTTATCCGAGGTCGGGTCGCGAAGCCCAGACTTCCCTCTCCCCAGCCACTTCGTCCAGCTCTTCCTGTGGGACCCCGAGGCGTTCCCAGGCCAGCCGGGAGACATAGTCTTCCCAACGTGTCCTGGGTCTTCCCCGCGGCCTCCTACCGGTCGGACGTGCCCTAAACACCTCCCTAGGGAGGCGTTCGGGTGGCATCCTGACCAGATGCCCGAACCACCTCATCTGGCTCCTCTCGATGTGGAGGAGCAGCGGCTTTACTTTGAGCTCCTCCCGGATGGCAGAGCTTCTCACCCTATCTCTAAGGGAGAGCCCCGCCACCCGGCGGAGGAAACTCATTTCGGCCGCTTGTACCCGTGATCTTGTCCTTTCGGTCATAACCCAAAGCTCATGACCATAGGTGAGGATGGGAACGTAGATCGACCGGTAAATGGAGAGCTTTGCCTTCCGGCTCAGCTCCTTCTTCACCACAACGGACCGATACAGCGTCCGCATTACTGAAGACGCCGCACCGATCCGCCTGTCGATCTCACGATTCACTCTTCCCTCACTCGTGAACAAGACTCCGAGGTACTTGAACTCCTCCACTTGGGGCAAGATCTCCTCCCCAACCCGGAGATGGCACTCCACCCTTTTCCGGGCGAGAACCATGGACTCGGACTTGGAGGTGCTGATTCTCATCCCAGTCGCTTCACACTCGGCTGCGAACCGATCCAGTGAGAGCTGAAGATCCTGGCCAGATGAAGCCATCAGGACCACATCATCTGCAAAAAGCAGAGACCTAATCCTGCAGCCACCAAACCGGATCCCCTCAACGCCTTGACTACGCCTAGAAATTCTGTCCATAAAAGTTATGAACAGAATCGGTGACAAAGGGCAGCCTTGGCGGAGTCCAATCCTCACTGGAAACGTGTCCGACTTACTGCCGGCAATGCGGACCAATCTCTGGCACTGAGCATACAGGGAGCGGACTGCCACAATCAGACAGTCCAATACCCCGTACTCTCTGAGCACTCCCCACAGGACTTCCCGAGGGACACGGTCGAATGCCTTCTCCAAGTCCACAAAGCACATGTAGACTGGTTGGGTAAACTCCCATGCACCCTCAAGGACCCTGCCCAGAGTATAGAGCTGGTCCACAGTTCCACGACCAGGACGAAAACCACACTGTTCCTCCTGAATCCGAGGTTCGACTATCCGGCGTAGCCTCCTCTCCAGTACACCTGAATAGACCTTACCGGGAAGGCTGAGGAGTGTGATCCCACGATAGTTAGAGCACACCCTCCGGTTCCCCTTCTTAAAGAGAGGAACCACCACCCCGGTCTGCCAATCCAGAGGTACCGCCCCCGATGTCCATGCAGTATTTTCATTTGCACTTAAAATGTATTGACAGTTTAGTAAGGAAACATAAATATTGTTTTTATATATCATTCATTTTGTTCAAATGTATTTATTTTAGAAATGTGTAATTGTATGTAAATACAATTTTTTCACCACTTTCTTCTTTTGCAATATATTGGATTTTTTATCTATTTTTTGTAATGACTCCTGATGAGAGTGCGGAAATATGATCATATCACACCAATTCTCAAATCCCTTCACTGGCTTCCTGTTCCACTCAGGATTGAATTCAAAGTCTCCCTACTAGAGATGCGCGGATAGGCAATTATTTCATCCGCAACCGCATCAGAAAGTCGTCAACCATCCGCCATCCACCCGATGTAACATTTGATCAGAACCGCACCCGCCCGTTGTTATATATCTAATATAGACGATGCAAGGCATTAGTGAGGTTATAAAGCTTTTGCCTGTTAAAGAAAGGAAACTGATCCAATGCAGCACAGACATTCGCGTGCCACGCTGTCACGACCCAGACGCACACCAGTGCGCAATCATATGGGAGCCGCGCTGAGCGCACCTCCAAGCGCGTCTCGCTGCCGACGACGGCCGGGTATGGGCCCGACGCTCCAGCGCCATCCATTTTCAGGGCTAGTTGATTCGGCAGGTGGGTTGTTACACACTCCTTAGCGGGTTCCAACTTCCATGGCCACCGTCCTGCTGTCTATATCAACCAGGGTGAGCCCCAACCCTTTCGTGAGCGCACTGCGCGCGGAGTGACCCCTGTTACGAGCCCCCGGCCACGGGGGTGGCGGGCAGGTAAGCTGCTTACCTGCTGCGCGTGACGCCGGCCGCGGCGAAGGCGGACGAGGCGGGGTGTCGGTGCGGTGGGCGCGGTGGTGACCCTGGACGTGCGTCGGGCCCTTCTCGCGGATCGCCTCAGCTACGGCTCCCGGTGGGGCCCTCTCGGGGGAAGGGGCCTCGGTCCCGGACCCCGGCGAGGCGTCCCTTCTCCGCTCCGTAAAAGTGTCCATCTCTTTTTTTTTTCTTCTTCTGTTGTGGCATATGCAGCAGGTGCCTGCTCGTTTTTCGTATGTGGGTAACAACATTTAACTATGTATATATATTTCCAAATTGGTTTAACTGCCACCCGCCTGAATCTATTTAAAATCTAATTTTTTTTTATTTCAACCGCCCGACCCGACCCCCGGATAAAATCTAATTTTTTTTAATTTCATCCGCCCGATCCGCGGATAATCCGCGGTTGTGCCCGCAAACCGCGCATCTCTACTCCCTACTAACCCACCAGTGCCTCCATAAAAATGCCCCCCTTCTACCTCAAAGAACTACTCACCCCCAAATCCTCCACACGGCACCTCCGCTCCGGACAGGCTAACCTCCTCCAACCTCCGAGGACAAAGCTACGAACAATGGGAGACGGGGCTTTCTGTTCCGCCGCTCCCAGTCTATGTAATGCTCTCCCTAACCACCTGAGGGCACCACAGACTGTGGATGCTTTTAAAAAAAGGCTTAAAAACCCTTCTTTTTAAAAAAAAAGCCTTTTTTTTTTAGATATATACATACTAGTTATAGCTATTTGGCTGTTCTCGTTTTTCTTTCTTTCTTTCTTTAGTTTATTTCGAACATGAACACACTTACATCATAATACATCACACAATTTCATATCATTTCATTTTGCATCATGCCCGAAAAGGAGTAGGAAGAAGCAAAGCTTATTTAATCCTACCCCTTTCCCACTTCAAGCGTTTACAAATATATAGAATCATTTACTGACCTTTTTATATAATAAAATAACATCTATGAATTAGTATACAACAGTTTTGTAATATGTAATTAATTAATTAATTCAGTCATTATTAACATACTGAGATGAAGAATATCTTATTTTCAATAAGGTTGAAAGTATTTCTCATAATTCTTCTTTTCTCTTTTTATTTTTATTTATTTTTTATTATCTTTTTATTTTATTTTTTTTAATACACTGTAGCACTTTGAGATTGTTTACTTAATGTAAAGTGCTTTTTACAAAGAAAGTCTATTATTATTGTTATTATGTAATCAGCCTGACCTAAGCCTTTATAATATTATTTTTAATTGACACATGGTTTCATATAATTTGATGAGGTTTATACTTTAAACTGTAAATAGGCTAGATATGCTTATTGAATATGATTAAAATGAAGAGCAAGATTAGTGATTCAGTTCTAATATTTCTGTGGGTCCCGGGGCCCTCTGTGGTGGAAAAGTTAGGCCCTGTGGTCAAAAAGTTTTGGAACCCCTGCTGTTGACTACTATCTAACGCCGCATCAATGACTGCGTCCAGTAAAATACAAAATAGAATAAGTTGTTGACCTGCATCAGTTGTGGCTCACGGCAAGCTCAATCTAAAACCTAATTTAATTCATTTTTGTTCATGAATCTTTCTCTCCCAGCATTGCAAAAGATGCCCAAGCGACCGGGCAGTGCAGTCCGCAGTACAAAAGCGGGCGCGGAAGATGCAGAAGATGATGATTATGACGACGATGTAAAGGCGGAGGATGAGGAAGATGAGTATCAGCCATCAGAGGGAAGTGAAAACGAGATGGAGACAGAAATTCTGGATTACATTTGAGAAAAGATGCTTTAATGGTGATTGTTGTGATGCAAATAAACATGACGTTTTCTAGTAGTTTGTATCGAATCACTTTTATCGCATATCCCTTTACTGACAGGAATATCTGCGGAGGCGACATAAAAAAGAGAGAACGAGAACTGCCTTCTATAGAGATCCCTGCAAGTTCACCTCTTTGTCCAGGAAAACAACGGAACTCGTAAAGTACCTTTAAGGGAACGGGAGGAGCGCCTGAGAACGACTTACTCGGACAAACCGAGGCAGGTACCAGTCGTCATCCCGACAGACATGCCACCAATTCAATCTGCTGAGCACCAGATGGACACACCAAGTTGTGAGAACTGTAAACGGTGCTAGAACAGCCTCAGCCCTAGGCATACTTGCCAACCCTCCCGAATTTTCCGGGAGACTCCCGAAATTCAGCGCCTCTCCCGAAAACCTCCCGGGACAAATATTCTCCCGAAAATCTCCCGATTTTCAGCCGGAGCTGCGGACCTGCGTGAGGACAGCCTTTTTTCACTACGGGAGGACAACAGGGTGACAAGAACTAAATCATCCAGACTAGAGGTACATTGTATTATTATGTTTATCTTACCTAAAAATAAATAGATATTTATTAATTAAAAAAAAAAAAAAAAACTAAATAAATTGTTACTATATTTTGCTAAAAACGTCAAAATTAATTGTATTTTAATTTTTTATTTTTTCTGACTCCTTATTACATCCAGCCATAGAATTTTACATTAAAATAAACATGTTTGAAATAATTAATTTTAAATTATCATAATAATTCATTTAAAATGACCGTATTTAATTATTAAAATAATTGCTTGTTTATCAACAACTTTAGCATTTTATTCACTACATTTTGAAGCTCTCAGAAGCCAAGTTATGTTATATTCCTTAATATTTATTTATGCAAGTTTGAAGTATCAATTATCCAAACACAGTTTTGTTTGCATATTTTCAGGATGTAGAGATATATATATATATATATATATATATATATTTCATACATATATATATATATTAGAGATGCGCGGATAGGCAATGATTTCATCCGCAACCGCATCAGAAAGTCGTCAACCATCCGCAATCCACCCGATCTAACATTTGATCAGAACTGCATCCGCCCGCCATCCGCCCGCACCCGCCCGTTGTTATATATCTAATATAGACGATGCAAGGCATTAGTGAGGTTATAAAGCTTTTGCCTGTTAAAGAAAGGAGAATGATCCAATGCAGCACAGACATTCGCGTGCCACACTGTCACGACCCAGACGCACACCAGTGCGCAATCATATGGGAGCCGCGCTGAGCGCACTTCCAAGCGCGTCTCGCTGCCGGCGACGGCCGGGTATGTGCCCGACGCTCCAGCGCCATCCATTTTCAGGGCTAGTTGATTCGGCAGGTGGGTTGTTACACACTCCTTAGCGGGTTCCGATTTCCATGGCCACCGTCCTGCTGTCTATATCAACCAGGGTGAGCCCCACCCCTTTCGTGAGCGCACTGCGCGCGGAGTGACCCCTGTTACGCGCCCCCGGCAACAGGGGTGGCGGGCAGGTAAGCTGCGCGGGCGGAGCGCGCGGAGTGACCCCTGTTACGAGCCCCCGGCCACGGGGGTGGCGGGCAGGTAAGCTGCTTACCTGCTGCGCGTGACGCCGGCCGCGGCGAAGGCGGACGAGGCGGGGTGTCGATGCGGTGGGCGCGGTGGTGACCCTGGACGTGTGTCGGGCCCTTCTCGCGGATCGCCTCAGCTACGGCTCCCGGTGGGGCCCTCTCGGGGGAAGGGGCCTCGGTCCCGGACCCCGGCGAGGCGTCGGGGGCCTTCTCCGCTCCGTAAAAGTGTCCATCTCTTTTTTTTTTTTTTCTTCTGTTGTGGCATATGCAGCAGGTGCCTGCTCGTTTTTCGTATGTGGGTAACAGCATTTAACTATGTATATATATTTCCCAATTGGTTTAACTGCCACCCGCCTGAATCTATTTAAAATCTAATTTTTTTTAATTTCAATCGCCCGACCCGACCCGACCCGACCCGCTGATAAAATCTAATTTTTTTAAATTTCATCCGCCCGATACGCGGATAATCCGCGGACTCCGCGGTTGTGCCCGCAAACCGCGCATCTTTAATATATATATATATATATATATATATATATATATGTATGAAATACTTGACTTGGTCAATTCTAGCTGTCAATATACTCCTCCCCTCTTAACCACGCCCCCAACCACGCCCCGCCCCACCCCCCACCTCCCGAAATCGGAGGTCTCAAGGTTGGCAAGTATGGCCCTAGGGCCCAACAGCATTCTATATAGGCTCTATAAGAATGCCCCTAGTGTCCTCAAATACCTCTGGAAGCTAATGAAGGTGGCATGGGAAAAGGGAGTACAAACATTGCAAAAAAAGTAGTCACGGGGGTATTTTTACCACTGTGTTACATGGCCTTTCCTTTTAACAACACTCCGTAAGCATTTGGGAACTTAGGAGACACATTTTTGACGATTTCCAGGTGGAATTCTTTCCCATTCTTGCTTGATGTACAGCTTAAGTTGGTTCAACAGTCTCCATTTTTGTATTTGATGCCTCATAATGCGCCACACATTTTCAATGGGAGACAGGTCTGCACTACAGGCAGGCCGGTCTAGTACCCGCACTCTTTTACAATGAAGCCACGCTTTTGTAACACGTGCAGAATGTGGCTTGGCATCGTTTTGATGAAATAAGCAGGGGCGTCCATGAAAAAGACCTTGCTTGAATGGCAACATACAGTTAGGTCCATAAATATTTAGACATTGACACAATTTTCGGTATTCCAGCTCTGTACAACACCACAATGGATTGGAAATTAAACAATCAAGATGTGCTTTAAGTGCAGACTTTGAGCTTTAATTTAAAGGTATTTACATCCAAATTAGGTGAACAGTGTAGGAATTACAAGACATTTTATATGTGCCTTCCCCCTTTTAAGGGACCAAAAGTAATTGGCTGCTCAGCTGTTCCATGGCCAGGCGGGTGTTATTCCCTCGTTATTTCATTTAAAAAACAGCAGATAAAAGGCCTAGAGTTCATTTCAAGTGTGGTATATTCATTTGGAATCTGGTGAGGTCATCTCTCGATATGAAGTCCAAAGAGCTGTGAAGCAAGCCATCATAAGACTGAAAAATCAAAACAAAGCCTTCAGAGAGATAGCTAATTGATTTATGATTATGTTAGTTTGTCCAATTACTTTTGGTCCCTTAAAAGGTAGAAGGCACATATCAAATGTCTTGTAATTCCTACACCGTTCACCTGATTTGTGTCAGGACTTGGACTGTGGCGTGGTTTGTTCTCCCGTGGTGCAAATGAACATTTGGACCAGACATGGCGTGAAGGTGAGGACATGATTTATTTAAACACTATAACTACAAAAAGAACAAACTAAAGGCGCGCACAAGGTGGAAGTACAAACTTGACAAATGAAACCAATACTTGCACGTGGGCAAAAAAACTAAGGACATGAACAAAAAGTCGCTAACTGTGGCATTAATAGAAACAACTTACTTGGACATGGCATGAAGTGGAGGTAAACAAAGTGTGAAGCAGAGAGTCAGGGGTATGATGTCGCCAGGGAGACTTCCTGGCAACAATGGGTTTAAATAATAGTGACATGATTAAAGACAGGTGCGTGAGTCGTGAGGGCAGGTGAAAACTAATGGGTTGCTATGGTGACAAACAAGAGTGCACAATGAGTCCAAACGTGGAACAGGTGAAACTAATGGGTAACCATGGAAACAAGACAAGGGAGTGAAAAGCCAGAAACTAAAGAGTCCAATAACTAAACAAAACAAAACATGATTACACAGACATGACAATTTGGATGTAAATACCCTCAAATTAAAGCTCAAAGTCTGCACTTAAAGCACATCTTGATTGTTTCATTTCAAATCCATTGTGGTGTTGTACAGAGCTGGAATACTGAAAATTGTGTCCAATGTCCAAATATTTATGGATTTAACTGTACGTTGCTCCAAAACCTGTATGCACCTTTTAATGGTGCCTTCACCAGTGTTGGGTTAGTTACTGAAAACCAGTAACTAGTTACAGCTACTAGTTACTTTATTTCAAAAGTAACTCAGTTACTAACTCAGTTACTTACACCAAAAAGTAATGCGTTACTGTGAAAAGTAACTATTTAGTTACTTCTTTTTCCCCCCCTTTTTTTTAAGGCTCCCATTAATGCCCTTTTAGCCTTCATTTCAGTACTGTTATTGCACTGGAGAATAATACAATCTGTTGATCAACTTGACATGCATTTGCATCACTGAACTCAGAAAGCAATGTGGTCTACATACTACACACAAAGACAAAGATATGTTTCAAAGGGCCAATTTATTTCAGGCCAGAACAAATTGACAAAACTATTTCAAATAGCTGCAACATAATGGCACTTTAACTTTAACTTTAAGTAGATAGGATCTTTGATCCAAGACACAACTTACTTTTAACTAAAATGTTATTTTCTTTGTGCTCGACAAAAGAAAAGTATTGAGAATGTCTCCATGTTAAAAAAAACTCGACTTCTGGCTTCGCCATGATGTCTTGTTAGTTGTTATGAGAGTCGCGTATGTGTGTGTGTGTGTGTGGCCCTTTAAGATATGACAGCGTGTGAGGTGAGTGACGTCAGTGAGTGAGTGGCGACAGTGAGTGCGTGCAGGTGCTCTAGCTTGGTGGATGGCTGCGTCCAATAAAGTCACAAAGTTGCAACAAACCGCCCGTCTTGTCATTCACCCTCAGCTGCAAAGACCCACTGCCGGGTAAAGTGAAGGTTGTTAGCCCCGAAGACGTCCATAGGCCCTGGAGGAACGTCTCCCTTGCGCTCCTCAACTGCGGTATGGTAGTCTCCCCCCGCCCCCACCCACACAAAGCACGCCTTTTCTTTTCCACGCAGCGCTGCAATAAAACACACTCAGATCTTCTGTTTCTATCCGATACTACATGTAAAATAACGTAAAATAACGCAGTAACGCATCATGTAGTAACGGTAACTGAGTTACTGAATATAAAAAATAACGCGTTAGATTACTAGTTACCGCCGAAACTAACGGCGTTACAGTAACGCGTTAGTCCCAACACTGCCCTTCACAGATGTGTAAGTTACCCATGCCTTGGGCACTAATACACCCCCATACCATCACACATGCTGGCTTTTCCACTTTGTGCCTAGAACAATCCGGGTGGTTCTTTTCCTCTTTGGTCCGTAGGACACCACGTCTACAGTTTCCAAAAACAATTTGAAATGTAGACAATTTCCAAATGAGCTAATATTTGCAAAAAAATAACAAAGTTGTACCAGTTCGAACATTAAATATCTTGTCTTTGCAGTCTATTCAATTGAATATAAGTTGAAAGGTATTTGCAAATCATTGTATTCTCTTTTTATTGACAATTTACACAACTGGTTTTGGGTTTTGAACATAACGTGTATGTAGTTTGGCTGTTCATCAGTAAATTAGGACTTTTTTTTTTTTTTTTTTTTTTTTTTTTAGATCAATAGCTACAGATAAGACAAAGATACACTCAAACAAGCCGCCGCAGTGTGACATTTGAGTCAAAAACACAGCTGTGTCAACTCCAGGGTGCTTTGCTTTCCAATATTTACCCATTTTTATCGCCACCAATGCAGACAAAAACAATCTTCTTACAAACAAAAGACAATGTTTTTTTATTTACATTCACCAACAATTAACACTATCTTAAATGAGATGTTTTTTGTATTGGTTTTAGAAGGATTCTGCAGGTAATCTCATGCGGTAAGTATGAGGCTTCAATTGCATGGGAATGTTTTAAATAACATTTTACTTCTTTTTTTTTTTTTTTTTTTGTCTGAACAGGTATGATGAGGTTACAACAGGTCAAAACACCAGAGGTACTGTAAGTATCACAAGTTATGCAACTGTGAGAAATGTTTCCATCGGTGCACTACAGGGGAGGCGTCCACTCCTATAAAAGTCCAGTTGGTAATCAGACTGATTATCCGTGTGGTCATGATGGCGAAGCTGGGTATCTTGGTTGCCATTGCCGTGCTCCTGGAGACGGTGTCTGCTTCCTCTGTAAGTTACACTTTTATTAGGTACCTTAGAACAGAGCTAGGCAAGTTAAGGCACGGGGACCACATGCGGCCCCTTTAAGCTTTTTCAATCTGGCCCGCCGGACATTCCCAAATCATTTTTTTAGATCTTTAAGATGGAAAGTGTAGCTGCCATTATGTTGTGCAGTGATGTTTTCTAAAGACCGTAAGTCTTGAACTATACAAAGTATTTCATTGGTTGGAATCTGTTATGGTTGGAGGGGGGAGTTGTGACAGCACAGAACCACAAGGGGGCAATATTGTTCTATGTATTTATTAAGTCTTGAACTATACAAAATATTTCAATGGTTGGAATCTGTGCTTTTGCTTGATATACTAGTTACTCATACTTGCCAACCTTGAGACCTCCGATTTCGGGAGGTAGGGGGTGGGGGCGTGGTCGGGGTGGGGCGGGGGGCGTGGTTGGGGCCGTGGTTAAGATATATATATATATAAGAAATACTTGACTTTCAGTGAATTCTAGCTATATATATTTATTTTATTACATATATATATATATATATATATATGTAATAAACCAATGTCTATTCTTGGTGTTGGCTTTTATCAAATACATACATTCAGTGAATTCTAGCTATATATATTTATTTTATTACATATATATATATATATATATATATATATATGTAATAAAATAAATATATATAGCTAGAATTCACTGAATGTATGTATTTGATAAAAGCCAACACCAAGAATAGACATTTGAAAGGCAATTTAAAATAAATCAAGAATAGTGAACAACAGGCTGAATAAGTGTACGTTATATGAGGCATAAATAACCAACTGGTATGTCATACTTGCCAACCTTGAGACCTCCGATTTCGGGAGGTGGGGGGCGTCGTCGGGGGTGGGGCGGGGGGCGTGGTTAAGATATATATATATATATATATATATAAGAAATACTTGACTTTCAGTGAATTCTAGCTATATATATAGATATATATATATATATATATATATATATTTTATTACATACATATATATATATATATATATATATATATATATATATAAATGTATATAAAGAAATACTTGAATTTCAGTGTTCATTTATTTACACATATACACACACATAACACTCATCTACTCATTGTTGAGTTAAGGGTTGAATTGTCCATCCTTGTTCTATTCTCTGTCACTATTTCAGAACACACACATTATACAAATATACATTATAAAATCAATAAGAAAACGGGAGCTCTAATTTGGGAGTCTGAATTAGGATCAGAAGTTCCTATATATAATATTGCGCACTCACGTCGCCTTTTTGTATTGATTACTGCAGCTGTACACTGGATTCATTCACAAATACAAACTACAACTCACAAACACTTTAGAGTTAGGCTCCACCATCAGAATGTGTACTTAAACTTATAAAGATCACATGGATATTATTCAGTGAGTTGATTCACCAAAACTAACCTGTTATACAGGAGGAAAAAGCACACAGGATGTTTCAATTGTTCACAGACTGGTCGCGCTCATCAGAATGACATGACACTTCCGGTCTGCAGGTGATAGCATTCAATTGGGAAGAAACACCCTACTGCCCCCTACTGACCAATGTGAATACTGATAAATGTGTAATGACAGCTCCAAAAAACGAATTCAAACCACAAAATAAAATAAATAAACGTCACTCAGGTCCGCCAGCTCAGCCTGAATTTCGGGAGATTTTCGGGAGAAAATTTGTCCCGGGAGGTTTTCGGGAGAGGCGCTGAATTTCGGGAGTCTCCCGGAAAATCCGGGAGGGTTGACAAGTATGTAGTTACTATAGTAATATAATTAGTTACTATGGTCATCTAATTAGTTACTATAGTAATCTAAGTCACAGCAGCTCAGACGAGGCTCCAAGCAGTGTGGGTGGAGAGTGTTTCCACAGAGAGTTTCCAGAGTGGCCAGACTGAAATGCCGGTGTCAGGGACCGACGCGGAATGACATTTTTACAACAAAGTTATAAAGCTTAGTGATATATCAGATATAGCAGATTGTAGGAGGGTTTATTTTCGAACTTTTCGTTCATACTTCACTGTGTTTGTAGCATTTTTTTAGTGTTTTGCTTGATTGTAAAATATGTCGATGGAGAGGGGGTGTGACGTTCATATGTTGTCAATATTCAGTGTTTTATCCTTCATAGTTAATATTGTAAATCCCACATTCTTTATTTTCATGTACATTCTAGCAGTGACGTGCAGTCACTAGAGGCAGGTGAGGCGGGGCCTCACCTGCCATCATGGAAAGAAAAAAAATGTAAAAAGAAAAAAGTATATATTAAATTGTTAAATGTATCCAGTGATTATACTATGAAGTTATTTTCCATTTAACTTCACCAGTTTTAGATTATTTTTATTCAAAATCGCTGAATTTTCACATTTGCCGTTCAAATACTGAGAAGAGACGGTGCGGTGAACAACAGCCAGTTGAGGCACGTCACTCAGTGCCTCAACATGGACGGACTCGGCTAACTGCTGGTCTGCTGTGCAGTGAGACCGTATTGCTATATGAACTATATTATACATTTCCATAGTTTAGTTAGCTGAGGTATATAATGTACAGTGTATTTTGTCAACAACTGTATGTGTGTAAAGTATTTCTTGTGCTGAGCGATCATAAAACGGCTGCAAAAGACGCACTGGCTGAGGCTCGCCTCCTGCACCCCCGCCGTAGAATGCACGGCAACCCCTGACGGGAGTGTTATATCAATTTGGTCAGTGCATGACTGCGAGCTAATCGATGCTAACATGCTATTTAGGCTAGCTATATGTACATATTGCATCATTATGCCTCATTTGTAGCTATATTTGAGCTCATTTAGTTTCCTTTAAGTCATATTAATTCAATTTATATCTCATGACACACTATCTGTATGTAATATGTAGTGATGGGTTGATGAGGCGTCATGAAGCGTTTTGACACATTGCAAAACTGTATTGATACTGTGTCGATACTGTATTGATACTCTGTCGATACTGTGTCACTAAATACTGACATCTGCTGGAAATTAAAAATCCCTACAGGCAACCTATGGACCGACTCAACTGACACTGATTTGATGCCCTAGTACAGGGGTCACCAACCTTTTTGAAACCAAAAACTACTTCTTGGGTACTGATTAATGCCAAGGGCTACCAGTTTGATACACACTTAAATAAATAAATATATTGTCATTTGTAAGTTACACGTAAGTGTGATTTAAACAAGAATAGCTGAATAAATACATTTATATATATATATATAAAAAAATGGGTATTTGTCTGTCATTCCGTCGTACATTTTTTTTTCCTTTTACAGAAGGTTTTTTGTAGAGAATAAATGATGAAAAAAAACACTTAATTGAACGGTTTAAAAGAGGAGAAAACACGAAAAAAATTAAAATAAAATTTTGAAACATAGTGTATCTTCAATTTCGACTCTTTAAAAATTCAAAATTCAACCGACAGAAGAGGAAAAACTAGCTAATTTGAATCTTTTTGAAAAAATTAAAAAAATAATTTTTGGAACATCATTGTCAATTTTTCCTGATTAAGATACATTTTAGAATTTTGATGACATGTTTTAAATTGGTTAAAATCCAATCTGCACTTTGTTAGAATATTTAACAAATTGGACCAAGCTATATTTCTAACAAAGACAAAATCAGTATTTCTTCTAGATTTTCCAGAACAAAATTTTTAAAAGAAATTCAAAATACTTTGAAATAAGATTTAAATTTGATTCTACAGATTTTCTAGATTTGCCAGAATAATTTTTTTGAATTTTAATCATAGTAAGTTTGAAGAAATGTTTCACAAATATTCTTCTTCGAAAAAACAGAAGCTAAAATATTTATTATTCTTTACAATAATACACTTTTTTTTTTTACTTGAACATTGATTTAAATTGTCAGGAAAGAAGAGGAAGAAATTTAAAAGGTAAAAAGGTATATTTGTTTAAAAATCCTAAAATCATTTTTAAGGTTGTATTTTTTTCTCTAAAATTGTATTTCTAAAAGTAATAAGAAGCAAAGTAAAAAAATAAATGAATTTATTTAAACAAGTGAAGACCCATCCATCCATCCATTTTCTACCGCTCATTCCAAGTGAAGACCAAGTCTTTAAAATATTTTCTTGGATTTTCAAATTCTATTTGAGTTTTGTCTCTTTTAGAATTAAAAATGTCGAGCAAAGCGAGACCAGCTTGCTAGTAAATACAATTTAAAAAATAGAGGCAGCTCACTGGTAAGTGCTGCTCTTTGAGCTATTTTTAGAACAGGCCAGCGGGCGACTGATCTGGTCCTTACGGGCTACCTTGTGACCGCGGGGACCGCGTTGGTGACCCCTGCCCTAGTATATACAATAATATAAACCAAGTCATTGTATTTCATTTAGGATTATTTCATATCTTCATTTAAATAAAAATATGTTTTAATCTTTTTTAGATACAGTCAATAAATAATGTGAAACCGGACCCATCACTAGTAATATGGCTTTTAATTTTTTGCGGCTCCAGACAGATTTGTTTTTGTATTTTTGGTCCAATAAGGCTCTTTCAACATTTTGGGTTGCCGACCCCTGCTCTAGAGTATAATTGTATTGTTATAACTTTATTGCATGTTTATTTTAATCTGCTACTTAGCTATAATCTGGTGCAGAACATATCTGTCTTTGAAGTTAATGTCTCTGTGCATTGTCCCTTCAAATGAAGACTCAACTAAACTATAATATGCCGTGGGGTTGTGGTTATTTGTGTTTCCAGCTGGGGGTGGTCTTCACTGAGGGCGGCATGGTGGAAGGCGAGAACATTCGTCTTGGTTACCGTCACCACATGGATGTCTTCAAGGGAGTCCCCTTCGCTGACATACCTGGAAGGTTCGAAAAACCCCGGCGTCACCCTGGCTGGGATGGTGAGTTGACTAAACCCAGACAATAAAATCCATATTTAGGATAGGACCTACAGGAAGTGAAAATGCATTTGATCCCTTTCCGGCAGGGAATTTATTACTCTTCTGGAAAGTATTTCTACAAAACTCCACACCAGTGAAGTTGGCATGTTGTATAAATGGTAAATAAAAAGAGAATACAATGATTTGCAAATCCTTTTCAACTTATATTCAATTGAATAGACTGCAAAGACAAGATACTTAATGTTAGAACTGAGAAACGTATTTTGTTTTGCAAATAATCATTAAGTTAGAATTAATGGCAGCAAAAAAGTTGTCACAGGGGCATTTTTACCACTGTGTTACATGGCCTTTCCTTTTAACAACACTCAGTAAAGGTTTGGGAACTGAGGAGACACATTTTTTAAGCTTCTCAGGTGGAATTATTTCCCATTCTTGCTTGATGTACAGCTTAAGTTGTTCATCAGTCCGGGGTCTACGTTGTGGTATTTTAGGCTTCATAATGCACCACACATTTTCAATGGGAGACAGGTCTGGACTACAGGCAGGCCAGTCTAATACCCGCACTTTTTTATTATGAAGCCATGCTGTTGGAACAGTTTCCAAAAAACTATTTGAAATGCAGAGGTGGGTAGAGTAGCCAGAAATTGTACTCAAGTAAGAGTACTGTTACTTTAGAGATTTATTACTCAAGTAAAAGTAAGGAGTCGTCACCCAAATGAGTAAAAGTAAAAAGTATGTTGTGAAAAAACTACTCAAGTACTGAGTAACTGATGAGTAACATACACACACACACACATACACACACATACACACATATATATATATATATATATATATATATATATATATATATATATATATATATATATATATATATATATATATATATATATATATATATATATACATACATACATATACATTGATATATACAGTATATAATTTATATGTATTTATTTTGCTGTTTTTGTTTACATGTTAAAGATGTTTTAATGAATATACATGCATGTTTAACATATAGATTCCTTTCTTTCATGAAGACTAGAATATAAGTGTATTACCTGATTCTGATGACTTGCGTTGATTGTAATCAGACAGTAGTGATGATAACGTCCACGTTTTCAAATGGAGGAGAAGAAAAGTTCCTCCTTTCTGTCTAATACCACATGAAAGTGGTTGGTTTTTGGCATCTTATTTGTACAGCTTCCATATTCGTTTTTATACACTTTACTAGAAATATATTGGCGTCAAACTCCTTAGCTTGCTAGCTTGTTTGCGCTGGCTTTAGGAGACTTTTGTTTTGAAAGCGCAGGCGCGATGGAGCGGCACTTTTATTGTGAAGACAGGAACTGTGCAGTCAGTCTTTAGACTTTTGACGGGATGTACGGTTGAAATAAAAAAGTATCTTTTTTCCTTCACATTAGCCTGTTCACCTGTGGGATGTTCCAAATGAGTATTTGATGAGCATTCCTCAACTTTCTCAGTCTTTTTTGCCAGCTTTGAAACATGACGCAGGCTTCAAATTCCAAATGAGCTAATATTCGCAAAAAATAACAAAGTTTACCAGTTCGAACGTTAAGTATCTTGTCTTTGCAGTTTATTCAATTGAATATAAAGGATTTGCAAATCATTCTATTCTGTTTTTATTTACCATTTACACAACGTGACAACTTCACTGGTTTTGGGTTTTGTACAAGATTTCTTTGGGGGGTTTGTACATGAATGTTAGATCTTAGATTGTCCTACTGTCTGACTATCTGTGTTTTAGTTCAACCCTAAAGTGTTTGATGGATCCATCCATCCATCCATCTTCTTCCGCTTATCCGAGATCGGGTCGCGGGGGCAGCAGCTTAAGCAGGGAAACCCAGACTTCCCTCTCCCCAGCCACTTCGTCCAGCTCCTCCCGGGGGATCCCGAGGCGTTCCCAGGCCAGCCGGGAGACGTAGTCTTCCCAGCGTGTCCTGGGTCTTCCCCGTGGCCTCCTACCGGTCGGACGTGCCCGAAACACCTTCTTAGGGAGGCGTTCGGGTGGCATCCTGACCAGATGCCCGAACCACCTCATCTGGCTCCTCTCGATGTGGAGGAGCAGTGGCTTTACTTTGAGCTCCCCCCGAATGACAGAGCTTCTCACCCTATCTCTAAGGGAGAGCCCCGCCACCCGGCGGAGGAAACTCATTTCGGCCGCTTGTACCCGTGATCTTGTCCTTTCGGTCATGACCCAAAGCTCATGACCATAGGTGAGGATGAGAACGTAGATCGACCGGTAAATCGAGAGCTTTGCCTTCCGGCTCAGCTCCTTCTTCACCACAACGGATCGATACAGCGTCCGCATTACTGAAGACGCCGCACCGATCCGCCTGTCGATCTCACGATCCACTCTTCCCCCACTCGTGAACAAGACTCCGAGGTACTTGAACTCCTCCACTTGGGGCAAGATCTCCTCCCCAACCTGGAGATGGCACTCCACCCTTTTCCGGGAGAGAACCATGGACTCGGACTTGGAGGTGCTGATTCCCATCCCAGTCGCTTCACACTCGGCTGCGAACCGATCCAGTGAGAGCTGAAGATCTTGGCCGGAGGAAGCCATCAGGACCACATCATCTGCAAATAGCAGAGACCTAATCCTGCAGCCACCAAACCAGATCCCCTCAACGCCTTGACTGCGCCTAGAAATTCTGTCCATAAAGGTTATGAACAGAATCGGTGACAAAGGGCAGCCTTGGCGGAGTCCAACCCTCACTGGAAACGTGTCCGACTTACTGCCGGCAATGCGGACCAAGCTCTGGCACTGATCATACAGGGAGCGAACTGCCACAATAAGACAGTCCGTTACCCCATACTCTCTGAGCACTCCCCACAGGACTTCCCGGGGTACACGGTCGAATGCCTTCTCCAAGTCTACAAAGCACATGTAGACTGTTTGATGGATTTGCATCAAATTGTTTTCACAAATTTAGAACCATACAAATGTAATGACTTGGTACGTGAAAAAGAACTCTAACCGAAGAGGTCCATGTCGTGAATTATATCCCCTTCAGGTCAAATGACCTCTCAATATTGGTACTTTTTTTGAGTAATCAGAAAATTGAACGTGTCTGTACTCAGGTGTTCTCAAGGCCACTGAATACAGGAAGAGGTGTCTTCAGTTGACCCTGTTAATGGATGACACCAGAGGTAGTGAGGATTGTCTCTACCTTAATATCTGGGTTCCTCACGTGCGAGCAGGTAAGAACTGAGAGAAGTCCACGAAGCATACTTCATGTTCTAGTCCATTTACTGTATTGTTATTATGATCTTTTCGCCCTAGTGTCCACCAATTTGCCAGTTATGGTGTGGATCTATGGAGGCGGCTTCCTGGCCGGAGGATCAATGGGCGCTAACATCCTGAACAACTATCTGTACAATGGACAGGAGATTGCAGATAGAGGAAACGTCATAGTGGTGACATTGGGATACCGTGTGGGAGCTCTGGGCTTCCTCAGCACTGGAGACTCAAGTTTACCTGGTAGATTTTTTTCAGGGCAGCTCCAAGATCAAGCTGCTGAACACTTTCCCTACAATATTGAATTGTGTTGGAGTGAAGCGTTTGTTCTTTGACAGGAAACTACGGTCTATGGGATCAGCAGGCCGCCATCGCCTGGGTCCACAGAAACATCCGCTCATTTGGAGGAGACCC
>NC_084567.2:40192500-40232500 GCF_033978685.3 Nerophis lumbriciformis
TTGTTGTGAATGGAAGGCGAAAACTGAGCTTTTTGTCCTATGTCTTGCATTTAAATCTTATTTACCAACAGAACATGAATGATGTAATGAAGGTATTTACTTAACGGGTGCTGATTTCATTATGTGCACGACTCGGGCAATTAAAAAATATGTGTATGTTTGTTCCTGGGCTCCATGCAAGTGAGCAGTGATTTTATAGATAATGTACAAAACATTGTACATATACAGTACAGGCCAAAAGTTTGGACACACCTTCTCCTCATCCAATGCGTTTTCTTTATTTTCATGACTATTTACATTGTAGATTGTGTTGCGTTTTGGACCAGTTGTTCCTCCCAAGTCGCTCCCAAGCTCTTTACGACACTTAAAGCTGAGTTGAAAAACCACCAGAGACAGAATAGGTATTTTGTAATATATTTGCAAAGCTTTGCATATATACATTGAGACCAGTCCAGCATAGAACATTCAATTGCGTCGCCAAGATGGTCTGCCCCCCCCCGAAAACCCTCTCCCCTCTTAAGTCCCTGGCAGTCATGTCTCTCTAGCCAAAACAAATGCTTATTATCTCTCTCTCTAACATTCCTCACTTCAAGGTTAAGCACACAATTTTGCAGACAACCAAAAGACCACATTTGGAAGAAAAACACTAGCTGTTTTGTAATATGAAAATGAAATGAAAAGAAGTAACACTTAAATTCGGATATATGTAAATATCTGCCTCCGACAATTGTCACATCAAAACTATGAATGAACACATGTGGAGTTATGTACTTAACAACAAAAGGTGAAATAACTGAAAACATGTTTTATATTCTAGTTTCTTCAAAATAGCCACCCTTCGCTCTGACTACTGCTTTGCACACTTTTGGCATTCTCTCCATGAGCTTCAAGAGGTAGTCACCTGAAATGGTTTTCACTTCACAGGTGTGCTTGAAAAGGGGAGTCTTACTTTCGAGTGCTTTCTATTGTAAGGGACTGTTGTCGGTCTTGAACCCTAAGATGCAGAGATAGCAGGCGTAGCGCAGGAAAACATGACTTTACCGTCAAAATGCAGGGAAAACAAGAACCAGGAGACAGGAAACAGGCTATGGTATACAGGATACAGCCAACAGGAAGCAGGATAACTGGAGACAGGAAACAGGCAACAGGATACAATCATCGAGCCCTGACTGGAGGGTGAGGCAGGCATAAATAGTAGCCTGATTGGCAATTGCAACCAGGTGTGTGTGGAGGCGGGTATGGTAAAAATGCACTCAACACTACACTATTACAACTCTGCCTATGAGGTCCAAAATAGTGTTTGACTTACAGACTTCAGGGCAGACTCCTAATGCAGATTTTACAAAAAAGCTCTGCTTACCTTGATTTATGTTTGGCCAAGTGAGTCTGGCCAGAAGAGTGCAAGAGATGTTCAATCCTCAGCGTGTCATCTCGGACGAAGCCCCCAAATTGTTGCGTCGACCAGCTCTTCCTCCCAGGGAATCTAAGTTACTGGTCGATTCCAAGTTCTTTCGCTGACATATATGCTGAGTAAGAAGGACCATCAAGACATGAATATTTTCAAGTTTATACCAAAGCTTTAGGAGATCAGCTTAACCAATACATTCATATGCCGCGGCTGCTCTAGTTGATCTGGCATTCCAACGGAAAAGGCAACTCCTTTGCACACAAAGAAAACCCCCCATCTCCCCCTCGCACCACTGATAAGGAACTAGTGGGGGAGGTCTTCACATTCCAACGTAAGACACAAAACAGACCTCTGAACACAAGAGAAACTAGTAGAATATAAAAAGGAAAAGTACGTGCTACTCTAAACATGGCTATGTAAAAAGAAAGAACTCTTAAACATATATAAGCATCCTCCACATGTGCCAGGCTGCCAATCAGGGACAGGTGAGGGAAACGAGCGTTCAGGGAGACATGCGGGAAATGGAACCAAAATTAGAGCGCTGACAGGAAACAAACACAGACACGGAGGAAAACCCAAACATAACCAAACTGTCAGTAACAAGCCTGACATCTACGAGGCATGCTTGCTTTGTTTGTATGTCAAATTGCAGCATTACCTCAAGGCAGGAGCCCGGTCTACTGTCACATACAACAAAGGTACCGAAATTTGCTACCGATTTTACGTGGTTGTAATTCAGTACTGAATTGTATACCCATCCCCGTCGGACTGTATTACCTGTTAATTTGTAGAGGCTAAGTTTTTGCCTCAGTATTTTGTAGACCGGTCCAGCAGAGTAATAAAAGTATCTGCCTCTTTCAGCCCCCCTTGTAGACAACCTGGTCCTGTCAGCTGTACTCGATGGGGACTTCCTGCCCGATGATCCTTCCAACTTGTTCCACAATGCCGCTGATATCGACTACTTGGCCGGAGTCAACGATATGGACGGACATTTGTTCACCGCTATGGACGTGCCGTCAATCAACTCCCACCTGGTGGAAACCCCCATGTACTTTATTACCGTGACTATGTTATCGCTCTGAGTGTCAGCTTGGCTGATCTGACCTTCCCTCTTCCTCTTCCTTTCATCTCAGTGATGACATGAAGAGGCTGCTGGCTTCTTACACCAAAGAATCGGGCAAGGCCGCTCTGGAAGAGGCCTACGCCTTGTACACCTCCGCATGGGGAAGCAAACCCAGCAAAGAGGACATTAAAAGGACTATCGTGGATATTGGAACTGACTACATCTTCCTGATTGCCACACAGGCTGCTCTTTACCTTCATGCTTCCAACGCCACGTAAGTAAAGAGATTATATATCCATTCTATCTTATTCTGCTGCAAATAATACGAGACGAACTGGCCAACAAACCCCCACATATGCTATACCGTCGGAACTTTAAGCTGAGAACATTTCGTGTTACCCGGAATAGGGTGGAGTGCCAACTATCGTGGGATCACACTCCTCAGCCTTCCCGGTAAGGTCTATTCAGGTGTACTGGAGAGGAGGCTACGCCGGATAGTCGAACCTCGGATTCAGGAGGAACAGTGTGGTTTTCGTCCTGGTCGTGGAACTGTGGACCAGCTCTATACTCTCGGCAGGGTCCTTGAGGGTGCATGGGAGTTTGCCCAACCAGTCTACATGTGCTTTGTGGACTTGGAGAAGGCATTCGACCGTGTACCCCGGGAAGTCCTGTGGGGAGTGCTCAGAGAGTATGGGGTAACGGACTGTCTTATTGTGGCAGTTCGCTCCCTGTATAATCAGTGTCAGAGCTTGGTCCGCATTGCCGGCAGTAAGTCGGACACGTTTCCAGTGAGGGTTGGACTCCGCCAAGGCTGCCCTTTGTCACCGATTCTGTTCATAACCTTTATGGACAGAATTTCTAGGCGCAGTCAGGGCGTTGAGGGGATCTGGTTTGGTGGCTGCAGGATTAGGTCACTGCTATTTGCAGATGATGTGGTCCTGATGGCTTCCTCCGGCCAAGATCTTCAGCTCTCACTGGATCGGTTCGCAGCCGAGTGTGAAGCGACTGGGATGGGAATCAGCACCTCCAAGTCCGAGTCCATGGTTCTCTCCCGGAAAAGGGTGGAGTGCCATCTCCGGGTTGGGGAGGAGACCCTGCCCCAAGTGGAGGAGTTCAAGTACCTAGGAGTCTTGTTCACGAGTGAGGGAAGAGTGGATCATGAGATCGACAGGCGGATCGGTGCGGCGTCTTCAGTAATGCGGACGCTGTATCGATCCGTTGTGGTGAAGAAGGAGCTGAGCCGGAAGGCAAAGCTCTCAATTTACCGGTCGATCTACGTTACCATCCTCACCTATGGTCATGAGCTTTGGGTTATGAGCGAAAGGACAAGATCACGGGTACAAGCGGCCCAAATGAGTTTCCTCCGCCGGGTGGCGGGTCTCTCCCTTAGAGATAGGGTGAAAAGCTCTGTCATCCTGGAGGAGCTCAAATTTTAAGCCGCTGGGGAGCCAGATAAAGTGGTTCGGGCATCTGGTCAGGATGCCACCCGAACGCCTCCCTAGGGAGGTGTTTAAGGCACGTCCGACCGGTAGGAGGCCACGGGGAAGACCCAGGACACGTTGGGAAGACTATGTCTACCCGCTAGCCTGGGAACGCCTCGGGATCCCCCGGGAAGAGCTGAACGAAGTGGCTGGGGAGAGGAAAGTCTGGGCTTCCCAACTTAGGCTGTTGCCCCCGCGACCCAACCTCGGATAAGCGGAAGAAGATGGATGGCATTTTGTGTTACCATGGCGACGCTCCACACAAATTGAAAAACAAATGGGCCAATTTAATGGGTACATTTATTTTAATGGACCATTGCTCTGAGACAAACACCAAAAAGACAAGATAACCTCTTGTAGCTCAGCCATTAGAGATGCGCGGTTTGCGGGCACAACCGCGGATTATCCGCGGATCGGGCGGATGAAATTTTAAAAAATTAGGTTTTATCCGCGGGTCGGGTCGGGTCGGGTCGGGCGGTTGAAATAAAAAAAAATTAGATTTTAAATAGATTCAGGCGGGTGGCAGTTAAACCAATTCGGAAATATATATACATAGTTAAATGTTGTTACCCACATACGAAAAACGAGCAGGCACCTGCAGCATATGCCACAACAGAAGAAAAAAAAAGAAAAGAGATGGACACTTTTACGGAGCGGAGAAGGGACGCCTCGCCGGGGTCCGGGACCGAGGCCCCTTCCCCCGAGAAGGCCCCACCAGGAGCCGTCGCTGAGGCGATCCGCGAGAAGGGCCCGACGCACGTCCAGGGTCACCACCGCGCCCACCGCACCGACACCCCGCCTCGTCCGCCTTCGCCGCGGCCGGCGTCACGCGCAGCAGGTAAGCAGCTTACCTGCCCGCCACCCCCGTGGCCGGGGGCTCGTAACAGGGGTCACTCCGCGCGCTCCGCCCGCGCAGCTTACCTGCCCGCCACCCCTGTTGCCGGGGGCGCGTAACAGCGGTCACTCCGCGCGCAGTGCGCTCACGAAAGGGGTGGGGCTCACCCTGGTTAATATAGACAGCAGGACGGTGGCCATGGAAGTCGGAACCCGCTAAGGAGTGTGTAACAACCCACCTGCCGAATCAACTAGCCCTGAAAATGGATGGCGCTGGAGCGTCGGGCACATACCCGGCCGTCGCCGGCAGCGAGACGCGCTTGGAGGTGCGCTCTGCGCGGCTCCCATATGATTGCGCACTGGTGTGCGTCTGGGTCGTGACAGCGTGGCACGCGAATGTCTGTGCTGCATTGGATCAGTCTCCTTTCTTTAACAGGCAAAAGCTTTATAACCTCACTAATGCCTTGCATCGTCTATATTAGATATATAACAACGGGCGGGTGCGGGCGGATGGCGGGCGGGTGCGGTTCTGATCAAATGTTACATCGGATGGATGGCGGATGGTTGACGACTTTCTGATGCGGTTGCGGATGAAATAATTGCCTATCCGCGCATCTCTATCAGCCATACTTTCACGTAGCTCGGCGCTTAACGTCTCATTTTGTTCACACACTTGTCTACTTTAACCCCGGCTAAAAAGTTTCGACGTCCAATGTTTGGTTTTGGCTGGATGGCCATTGGAAGGAGGCGAGCGACATCGAGGTTTTCCCATTAAAGCGGATGGCGTCCACTCTAATTTACTAGAGCGTGGAAGCCCTGAAAATGTGCTTTTATTTTGGTGAACAACCTGTCCTCACGGCCACATCTTTTATCCCACTGTCATGTGTTTGGGTGGAAACGTCGACACACATGTCCTCTCTCAGAAAATGTCACTTTTATGGAGCTCATGTGTCCCATTTTGCTTCTGTTGGACCTCAAAGCCAAGAAAGTCAGCTAAATCTCTCATTGACTCCAATGTTAATGTCGGCGCGAAAAAACACAAAAACATAACAAATGTTATTTTCCTACTCGCTCTAACTCGGCCATTTCTCCACTTATTGGAAATCTGAGAAGACTGGCGCGTTCCTCGAAGCCTAGAGGCGCTCGCGGTTTTTATGAAAAGTCGATATCTAGAAGCGTTTGCCCACAATCAGACATTGTTCGGCATGAAGTTTTTCAACAAATCCTACATAAACTGCTGTCATTGTGTAATAGTGAATCTAATTACATGAAGTCACGTGACAGCCCCTCCCCTCAGGTATGTGAGTCTGGTGTTTGTACAGGGCCGTAACTAATAGTTCAATGGGCAGACAACAGGGTCCCCCCAAGCTCCCCCAATACAAAAATCATATTTTTTTCTATCTGCGTTGGTGTCAAGCAGTTGCTAGTATACTTGTGAGAATGTTAGCATGCTAGCTTTTTTTTTGCTAACGTCTCTCATGTTATCATGCTAAATTTTTATGCTAGCTTTTTTGCTACTTTCTATGTCTACACCAACAAATACTGCATTTTGCTATTTCTTCTTACTCAGTCATGTGCTAGCTTCTTAACGTTAGCATGCTGGAATGCTAACATTAGCATGGCAACATTTCCTGCTAATATTACACTTTAATGTCTAATTCCGCAGCCATACACACCTTAGAGTCGTATAACTTGGAATGTGACACTTGTTGACTGCTAGCATGCTAACTTTAGCATGCTAGCACGCTAACATCAAAGTGCTAACTTTTTAGCTAACTTTACGTTTTTTCTCAGCCATACACCTTACAGTTATATAACTTGATTTGTGACACATGCTAACCGTTAGCATGTTTATGCTAGCAGGCTAACATTAAAGTGTTAGCTTTTTGAGCTAATTTTGCAACCGTTTAACTTAGAGTCATAAAACTTGGTATGTGACAGCTGTTAACTGTTAGTGAGCTAACGTTAGCATGCTAGCACGCTAACATTAAAGTGCTAACTTTTTAGCTAACTTTGTTTTTTTTCTCTAGTTACACAGTGATACACCTTACAGTCATATAACTTGGTTTGTGACACATGCTAACCGTTAGCATGTTTATGCTAAGTGGTAGCTTTTTGAGCTAATTTTGAAACCGTTTAACCTAGAGTCATAAAACTTGGTATGTGACAGCTGTTAACTGTGAGTGTGGAAATGTTAGCATGCTAGCAAGCTAACTTAAGCATGCTAACTCTTTCATCCAATTTCACACTTTTTTCTCTATTTCCGCAGCCATACACCTTACAGCCGTGTCACTTGAAATGTGAGACACGCTAAATGTTAGCACGCCGTCGTTAGCACACATGCTAAATGTTAGCATTTTAATGCTATAATGCTAACATTAAAGTGTAAGCTCTTTGAGCTAATTTTGCAACCGTTTAACCTCGAGTCATATAACTTGGTATGTGACAGCTGTTAACTGTGAGTGTGCTAAAGTTAGCATGCTAGCAAGCTAACTTAAGCATGCTAACTCTTTCATCCAGTTTCACACTTTTTTCTCTATTTCCGCTGCCGTACACCTCACAGCCGTCTTACGGTACTTGAAATGTGAGACACGCTAACTGTTAGCATGCCGTCGTTAGCATTTTAGCATTTTAGGCTAGCTCTGTAGCTCTTTTTGTACAGTTACACCTAAAACTCACGGATTCAGACACTCGGCACCATCTTAAAAGTACGGCGGCTTCCGGCGACACCCGGGTCCAGCGGTCTGGGGCACAGACCATCAAAATTTCCGCTGGAATGTTCTAGTTTAATGTTAGTCTTGTATGTTGCTAGAGACACTTTGTCACATGTAAATAAACATTTTTATCCGTCTTTCCTCTGGTGTTTTTCAAGAAATGCTCGCACCTACTCATATCTCTTCTCCGAGCCAAACCGTATGGGCGGCATCGGTCGGCCATACCCCAGCTGGGTGGGGGCGGACCACGCCGACGACCTGCAGTACGTCTTCGGGAAACCTTTCACCACTCCGCTGGGATACTGGCCTAGCCACCGTCGTCTGTCTGGCTACTTCATAGCCTACTGGACCAACTTTGCCAAAACCGGGTACTATTCTGCAGAACAAAACAAATACGACAGGCCAGTTCCTCAATTATTTACCTTCTTTTTTTTTTGGCTTTCTGGTCCGCAGAGATCCCAACAAAGGAGACTGGAGTGTGCCTGCGACCTGGCCCAAGTTCACCAGCGCCGGACACCAGTACCTGGAGATCAACGCTGATATGGATAAAAGCTACGTGAGACAGAAAATGAGAATGCGTTATGTCCACTTTTGGACGAGCGTCCTGCCCAACGTCCCTAAGATATCAAAATAAAGACGCTGCTTTGCGTTCTGTATCTGTAGCCTGTGCGTGCTTGTAAATTCTCCGCTGGTCGAGAAGAGAACTACCGTTGGTACTAGAGTCTCTAAAAGTGTCCAAAAAAAGACCAGAAAATGTCAATAGTTGTTTTTAAAAAGAAAACAAATACATTCGAGAGACGTCTGAATACGTGCTAAATATAGAGACAAAGTTACTACCACATGCTTCACTACACACCGTAGGAGGATGTAAACAAACGCCATGGGTGGATCTACACCTGACATCCACTGTAATGATACCAAGTACAAGAGAGTATCTAGTCGATACTACTATTTTTTATCATCACAAAATCCAAAAAAAAAAAAATTGTGGTATCATCCAAAACTAATGTAAAGTATCAAAGAACAGAAGAATAAGTGATTATTACATTTTAACAGAAGTGTAGATAGAACATGTTGAAACAGAAAGTAAGCTTGTCCTTAATGTGTACAAAATAATAGGTGTATAAATGACACAATATGTTACTGCATAGACTAATTAGGAGTCTTTGTTTGTTTACTTACTACTAAAAGACAAGTTGTCTAGTATGTTCACTATTTTATTTGAGGACTAAATTGCAATAATAAACATATGTTTCATGTACCCTAAGAATTTTTGTTCAAATAAAGACATTAATGACATGTTTTGTGGTCCCCTTCATTTAGAAAAGTATCGAAATTATTGAAATACATATACAGGTAAAAGCCAGTAAATTAGAATATTTTGAAAAACTTGATTTATTTCAGTAATTGCATTCAAAAGGTGTAACTTGTACATTATATTTATTCATTGCACACAGACTGATGCATTCAAATGTTTATTTCATTTAATTTTGATGATTCGAAGTGGCAACAAATGAAAATCCAAAATTCCGTGTGTCACAAAATTAGACTATTGTGTAAGGGTTAAATTTTGAAGACACCTGGTGCCACAAACTAATCAGCTGATTAACTCAAAACACCTGCAAAGGGCTTTAAATGGTCTCTCAGTCCAGTTCTGAAGCCTACACAAACACGGGGAAGACTTCAGATTTGACAGCTGTCCAAAAGGCAACCATCGACACATTGCACAAGGAGGGAAAGACACAAAAGGTTATTGCTGAAGAGGCTGGCTGTTCTCAGAGCTCTGTGTCCAAACACATTAATGGAGAGGCAAAGGGAAGGAAAAACTGTGGTCAGAAAAAGTGTACAAGCGATAGGGATCACCGCGCCCTGGTCAAGATTGTGAAAAAAAAACCCATTCAAAAATGTGGGGGGGATTCAGAAGGAGTGGACAGCTGCTGGAGTCAGTGCTTCAAGATCCACCACCAAGAGACGCTTGAAAGACATGGGTTTCAACTGCCGCATACCTCGTGTCAAGCCACTGTTGATCAAGAAACAGCGCGAAAAGCGTCTCACCTGGGCTAAGGAAAAAAAGAGCTGGACTGCTGCTGAGTGGTCCAAAGTCATGTTTTCTGACGAAAGCAAATTTTGCATTTCCTTTGGAAATCGAGGTCCCAGAGTCTGGAGGAAGACAGGAGAGGCACAGGATCCACGTTGCCTGAAGTCTAGTGTAAAGTTTCCACCATCAGTGATGGTTTGGGGTGCCATGTCATCTGCTGGTGTCGGTCCACTCTGTTTCCTGAGATCCAGGGTCAACGCAGCCGTCTACCAGCAAGTTTTAGAGCACTTCATGCTTCCTGCTGCTGACCTGCTCTATGGAGATGGAGATTTCAAGTTCCAACAGGACTTGGCGCCTGCACACAGCGCAAAATCTACCCGTGCCTGGTTTACGGACCATGGTATTTCTGTTCTAAATTGGCCCGCCAACTCCCCTGACCTTAGCCCCATAGAAAATCTGTGGGGTATTGTGAAAAGGAAGATGCAGAATGCCAGACCCAAAAACGCAGAAGAGTTGAAGGCCACTATCAGAGCAACCTGGGCTCTCATAACACCTGAGCAGTGCCAGAAACTCATCGACTCCATGCCACGCGGCATTAACGCAGTAATTGAGGCAAAAGGAGCTCCAACCAAGTATTGAGTATTGTACATGCTCATATTTTTCATTTTCATACTTTTCAGTTGGCCAACATTTCTAAAAATCCCTTTTTTGTATTAGCCTTAAGTAATATTCTAATTTTGTGACACACGGAATTTTGGATTTTCATTTGTTGCCACTTCGAATCATCAAAATTAAATGAAATAAACATTTGAATGCATCAGTCTGTGTGCAATGAATAAATATAATGTACAAGTTACACCTTTTGAATGCAATTACTGAAATAAATCAAGTTTTTCAAAATATTCTAATTTACTGGCTTTTACCTGTATGTACAAATATATTTATATGTGTATATATATATATATGTATGTATATATGTGTATATGTATATACATTGTTGCGTTTTGGACCAGTTGTTCCTCCCAGGGAATTCAAGTCACAAGTCGCTCCCAAGCTCTTTACGACACTTAAAGCTGAGTAGAAAAACCACCAGATACAGAATAGGTATTTTGTACTATATTTGCAAAGCTTTGCATATATACATTGAGACCAGTCCAGCATAGAACATTCAATCGCTTCCCTAAGATGGTCTGCCCTCCCGACAAAACCCTCTCCCCTCTTAAGTCTCTCTAGTCAAAACACATGCCCATTATCTCTCTTTCTTACATTCCAAAGCTTCAAGGTCAACACACACAGTTTACTTGCAGACAAACAGAAAGAGAGCAAATGGAAAAACACGAGCTGTTTTCAAATATGACTATGAAATAAAAGAAGTAACACTTAAATTCGGATATATGTAAAAATATGTACAAACCCCGTTTCCATATGAGTTGGGAAATTGTGTTAGATGTAAATATAAACGGAATACAATGATTTGCAAATCATTTTCAACCCATATTCAGTTGAATATGCTACAAAGACAACATATTTGATGTTCAAACTGATACTTTTTTATTTATTTTGGCAAATAATCATTAACTTTACAATTTGATGCCAGCAACACGTGACAAAGAAGTTGGGAAAGGTGGCAATAAATACTGATAAAGTTGAGGAATGCTCATCAAACACTTATTTGGAACATCCCACAGGTGTGCAGGCTAATTGGGAACAGGTGGGTGCCATGATTGGGAATAAAAGTAGATTCCATGAAATGCTCAGTCATTCACAAACAAGGACGGGGCGAGGGTCACCACTTTGTCAACAAATGCGTGCGCAAATGGTTGAACAGTTTAAGAACAACCTTTCTCAACCAGCTATTGCAAGGAATTTAGGGATTTCACCATCTACGCTCCGTAATATCATCAAAGGGTTCAGAGAATCTGAACGTAAGCAGCTAAGCCCGTGACCTTCGATCCCTCAGGCTGTACTGCATCAACAAGCGACATCGGTGTGTAAAGGATATCACCACATGGGCTCAGGAACACTTCAGAAACCCACTGTCAGTAACTACAGTTGGTCGCTACATCTGTAAGTGCAAGTTAAAACTCTCCTATGCAAGGCGAAAACCGTTTATCAACAACACCCAGAAACGCCGTCGGCTTCGCTGGGCCTGAGCTCATCTAAGATGGACTGATGCAAAGTGGAAAAAGTGTTCTGTGGTCTGACGAGTCCACATTTCAAATTGTTTTTGGAAACTGTGGACGTCGAGGAAAGAGGAAAAGAACCATCCGGATTGTTATAGGCGCAAAGTGTAAAAGGCAGCATGTGTGATGGTATGGGGGTGTATTAGTGCCCAAGACATGGGTAACTTACACATCTGTGAAGGCACCATTAATGCTGAAAGGTACATACAGGTTTTGGAGCAACATATGTTGCCATCCAAGCAACGTTACCATGGACGCCCCTGCTTATTTCAGCAAGACAATGCCAAGCCACGTGTTACATCAACGTGGCTTCATGGCTGTGTGTAACGTTCTATATTTTCAATGGAACATAAAAATGTTGGTCTTAGGAACTCACACGACTGCAGTTTTTGAGACCCCAAGATGCAGGAACCAGATGATTTTAATGATCATCAACAGAGGAGAATGCAGTCTTGCATGAAACAGTTCCAAACATAAAGTGATATTCGAGCACTGAGGAGTGCTCGAGACAAGGCACAAATAGAACATATGCTGATTGGCAGCTGGTGTGGACCGGCTGCCAATCAACGGCAGGTGAGGAAAAAAACAGTGCTCCGCGGAACAAACAGGAAATGGAACCAAAATAAAAGCACTGACGGGAAGTAAATACAAAAACAAGGAAACAAACAGAAATGAAGTGACGGATCGTCACAGTTGGTGTTGTTTACTTAGGTCATATTGCAGTTGTCGGAGGCAGATATTTACATATATCCGAATTTAAGTTGTACTTCTTTCATTTCTTAGTCATATTTGAAAACAGCTCGTGTTTTCCATTTCTTCTCTTGATGCTCTGTCAGCAAGTAGACTGTGTGTGTTAACCTTGAGTTCTTTGGAATGTGTTATGGCTAGGGAGACGTTGTGCTTGTACTATGGCTAGGGAGGGGGAAGGAAAGAGGGGTTTTTTGGCGTTGGGAAGACAGACCATTTTGGGAGGCGCAATAGAATGTTCTAGGGTTAGACTGGTCTCAAAATGTATATTGGCAAAGCTTTGAAAATATACAACAAAATACCTATTCTGTCTCTGGTGGTTTTTCAACTCAGCTTTAAGTGTCGTAAAGAGCTTGGGAGCGAATTGTGACTTGAATTCCCTGGGAGGAACAACTGGTCCAAAACGCAACACAGTCCACACATATCTCTTATGTGTGACTGCCATCTACTGGTCACACTTATCATTACACCACGCACCAAATAAAATTGCTTCGAGGTCGGTAAGCAAAAGCTGAATTATTCCGTACATTAGGTGCGCCGGGTTATTAGGCGCAATGTCCAGTTTTGAGGAGGGAAAAAAAAGGATTTTAAGTGCGCCTTATAGTTCGGAAAATACAGTAAATAATAAAACCTTAAAGTTGCATCTTAGGTGTACCAAGAGCCAGCGTAGGTGTGATATGATTGGACTTTCTTGTTCTACTCAAAAGTCTAGCAGCCACATTTAAAAAAAACAAAACGATAATCTTTTCCTCACTTTTACTTTCTTAAACATGCTCCTATTTTGGTGGCTTTTTCTCTTTGTTTTGGTATTTTCCCATAGCAGTTTCATGTCTTCCTTTGAGCGATATTTCCCGCATCTACTTTGTTTTAGCACTCAAGAATATGTCAGTCGTTGCGTGGACATTGTTGATTGTCGTGTCATTATTCGAATGTACTTTGTGGACGCCGTCTTTGCTCCGCAGGAAGTCTTTGCTGTCGTCCAGCATTCTGATTTTGTTTACTTTGTAGCCAGTTCAATTTTAGTTTTGTTCTGCATAGCCGTACCTAAGCTTGAATGCCTTTCCTCACTTTTACTTTCTTAAACATTCAGTTTTAGGTTCTTAAACATTTCGGATTGCCCGAGAGCTCCGTAGTTGTTTGAGAATACAATTAATTCTCAAAAATACAACTTGCCTATTAATGGTCCATAGAGCAGTGTTTTTCAACCTTTTTGGAGCCAAGGCACATTTTTTGCGTTTAAAAAATGCGGAGGCACACCACCAGCAGAAATCATTAAAAAACAAAACTCAGTTGACAGTAAAAAGTCGCTGGATATGACTTTACAGCATAACTAAGCATGCATCACTATAGCTCTTGTCTCAAAGTAGGTGTACTGTCACCACCTGTCACATCACACCCTGACTTATTTGGACTTTTTTTTGCTGTTTTCCCATGCGTAGTGTTTTAGTTCCTATTTTGGTGGCTTTTTCTCTTTGTTTTGGTATTTTCCCGTAGCAGTTTCATGTCTTCCTTTGAGCGATATTTCCCGCATCTACTTTGTTTTAGCAATCGAGAATATGTCAGTCGTTGCGTGGACATCGTTGATTGTCGTGTCATGTTCGGATGTACTTTGTGGAACGCCGTCTTTGCTCCGCAGGAAGTCTTTGCTGTCGTCCAGCATTCTGTTTTTGTTTACTTTGTAGCCAGTTCAGTTTTAGTTTCGTTCCGCATAGCCGTACCTAAGCTTGAATGCCTTTCCTCACTTTTACTTTCTTAAACATTCAGTTTTAGGTTCTTTAACATTTCGGATTGCCCGAGAGCTCCGTAGTTGTTTGAGAATACAATTAATTCTCAAGAATACAACTTGCCTATTAATGGTCCATAGAGCAGTGTTTTTCAACCTTTTTGGAGCCAAGGCACATTTTTTGCGTTGAAAAAATGCGGAGGCACACCACCAGCAGAAATCATTAAAAAACGAAACTCAGTTGACAGTAAAAAGTCGTTGGATATGACTTTAAAGCATAACCAAGCATGCATCACTATAGCTCTTGTCTCAAAGTAGGTGTACTGTCACCACCTGTCACATCACACCCTGACTTATTTGGACTTTTTTGCTGTTTTCCCATGCGTAGTGTTTTAGTTCTTGTCTTGGTGGCTTTTTCTCTTTGTTTTGGTATTTTCCTGTAGAAGTTTCATGTCTTCCTTTGAGCGATATTTCCCGCATCTACTTTGTTTTAGCACTCGAGAATATGTCAGTCGTTGCGTGGACATTGTTGATTGTCGTGTCATTATTCGGATGTACTTTGTGGACGCCGTCTTTGCTCCGCGGGAAGTCTTTGCTGTCGTCCAGCATTCTGATTTTGTTTACTTTGTAGCCAGTTCAATTTTAGTTTTGTTCTGCATAGCCGTACCTAAGCTTGAATGCCTTTCCTCACTTTTACTTTCTTAAACATTCAGTTTTCGGTTCTTTAACATTTCGGATTGCCCGAGAGCTCCGTAGTTGTTTAAGAATACAATTAATTCTCAAAAATACAACTTGCCTATTAATGGTCCATAGAGCAGTGTTTTTCAACCTTTTTGGAGCCAAGGTACATTTTTTGCGTTGAAAAAATGCGGAGGCACACCACCAGCAGAAATCATTAAAAAACAAAACTCAGTTGACAGTAAAAAGTCGTAAGTCGCAATTGTTGGATATGACTTTAAAGCATAACCAAGCATGCATCACTACACTATAGCTCTTGTCTCAAAGTAGGTGTACTGTCACCACCTTTCACATCATACCCTGACTTATTTGGACTTTTTTGCTGTTTTCCCATGCGTAGTGTTTTAGTTCTTGTCTTGCGCTCCTATTTTGGTGGCTTTTTCTCTTTGTTTTGGTATTTTCCTGTAGCAGTTTTGAGCGATATTTCCCGCATCTACTTTGTTTTAGCAATCAACAATATGTCATTCGTTGCGTGGACATTGTTGATTGTCGTGTCATTATTCGGATGTACTTTGTGGACGCCGTCTTTGCTCCGCAGGAAGTCTTTGCTGTCGTCCAGCATTCTGATTTTGTTTACTTTGTAGCCAGTTCAGTTTTAGTTTTGTTCTGCATAGCCGTACCTAAGCTTCAATGCCTTTTCTTAGGGGCGCTCACCTTTTGTTTATTTTTGGTTTAAGCATTAGACACCTTTTTACCTGCACACTGCCTCCCGCTGTTTCCCACATCTACAAAGCAATTAGCTACCGGCTGCCACCTACTGATATGGAAGAGTATTACACGGTTACTCTGCCGAGCTCTAGACAGCACCGACACTCAACAACAACACATCATTTGCAGATTATAATTACTGGTTTACAAACAATATTTTTAACCCAAATAGGTGAAATTAGACGATCTCCCACGGCACACCAGAGTATATTTCATTGTTGGTATTGTTCGGAGCAGAATACTTATTTTTTAACTGAATGGCGTCACTGGCAGTTGGCAGGTGGATGTTTCCCATCACACGGTTAGAGGTCAGCTGCTATGGATTCAACGGTTCCTACAGCAAGATAAGACGGTGTAGCGTATATAAAGACCCGCTGAGGCGTTCACATGCTTCTAGCTTGCAATGGAGAAACAGCTGACTCTGTTGGTGGTCATCCTATGTGTGGGGGCGGCCTCAGCAGCCACAGTAAGTCTGGATCAGTACTTCCCTTGAAAAATTTTAGACTTTTAGACAACTATTCCAAGTTTGTACTCTTGTCATTAGAAGTGAACGCTGTCTTTTGGTTTCCTAGCTGGGAGTGGTGCGCACGGAACTTGGCAGGGTGCAGGGCCAACGTCTTGTCCTCGGGCTCTTCCGCTCTCTGGATGTGTTCAAAGGAATTCCCTTTGCTGCTAAACCGGATACATTGGAAAAAGCCCAACCTCACCCCGGTTGGGACGGTGAGTTGAGTCAGCGGCGATTAGTCACAATCACTTTGCAAGTCACCGCTTTTTGAGCACATTAACAGGATTCAGGATGCTTTACTATTGTCCATTATTTAACATGTACAAGACATATAAGAACTTTTGATTGATTGATTGAAACTTTTATTAGTAGATTGCACAGTACATGTCAAGACTTGGTCTTGGGTGTTTGCTTTTCCCGGATGCAACGGAAAGTTGGCACGGGCGAGACGGGAATGAAGGTACATGATTTATTTATTAACTATAAATACAAAAAAAAAGGATCAAACAAAAAGCGCGCACAGTGGCGGAGAATAAACTATGAACAATTAAACAAAACTTGCAAACTATGGCTTGAATAAAGAAAACTTACTTGGCATGGACAAAAAAGGAGCAGCGTGAACATGGACATGAAAAAATGGACAGAGCATAAATGTGGTGTGAGGTCGTCAGGACGAACAACAGAAAATGAATGAACTTAAATACTTATGGACATGATTAACAACAGGTGCGTGACTCAAAACAGGTGCGTGACATGACAGGTGAAACTAATGGGTAACTATGGTGACAAAACAAAACAAAAGTGCACAAAAAGTCCAAAAATAAAACCTGATCACACAGACATGGCAGTACAGTACATATTCCGTACAATTGACCACTAAATGGTAACACCCCAATACGTTTTTTCAACTTGTTTAAGTCGGGGTCCACGTAAATCAATTCATGGTACACATATCATCATAATACAGTCATCACACAAGTTCATACTTGCCAAACTTGAGACCTCCGATTTCGGGAGGTATGGGGGCGTGGTTGGGGCGTGGCTAAGAGGGGAGGAGTATATTTACAGCTAGAATTCACCAAGTCAAGTATTTCATATATATATATATATATATATATATATATATATATATATATATGTATGTGTGGGGAAAAAAAATCACAAGACTATTTCATCTCTACAGGCCTGTTTCATGAGGGGGGGTTCCCTCATGAAACAGGCCTGTAGAGGAGATTTTAATGGGAGCATTCACATACCATGGATTATATACAACACCCTAAGAAAAGTATTCAACAAGAACAACATTAAATTGAGCTACAGCTGCATGAACAATATACGACAAATCATCTCAAACCACAACAAAACAATTGCAAATGAGCCGTCGGCCCCCGGACAGAGCGACTCCAAAACCAACAAAGGCTGCAACTGTCGAAAGAAACCTGATTGCCCTCTCAACGGGGGGTGCTTACAAACATCAGTTGTCTACCAATCTAAGGTAACACGCAAGGACATTAACACATCCGACACATATGTAGGATTAACCGAGGGAGAGTTCAAAACCAGATGGAACAATCACAAGGCTTCTTTCAGGAACCAAAACCTGCGGAATACCACAGAACTCAGCAAACACATTTGGGACCTCAAAGACAATAATGTTGAATATTCAATAACATGGCAAATTCTTGCATCCAGCACACCTTACAATAGTGGTAATAAAAGATGCAACCTATGCTTGAAAGAAAAACTGTTTATTATTTACCGTCCAGACCTGTCATCCCTCAACAAGCGCAGCGAAATTGTAACAGCATGCCGCCACAGACGGAAACACCTCCTAGGTAACACATGAGCCAATCACCACGCCCCTACGCCAGCCTGTACCCACCCACTCTGTGCCCTATATAATCCATGGTATGTGAATGCTCCCATTAAAATCTCCTGATGATTGAGGGTACCCCCCCTCATGAAACAGGCCTGTAGAGATGAAATAGTCTTGTGATTTTTTTTCCCACACATACATATATTGCGCTCTACTACGGTATCGAGCACTATTTTTTGGATAACCTTATTAAGACATATATATACATATATATATATATATATATATATATATATATATATATATATATATATATATATATATATATATATATATATATATATATAATAAATATATATATATATATATACACATATATATATATAAGAAATACTTGACTTTTATATATATATATATATATATATATATATATATATAAAATAAATATATATATATATATATATATATATATATATATATATATACATATATATATATAAGAAATACTTGACTTTTATTTATATATATATATATATATATATATATATATATATATATATATATATATATATATATATATATATATATGTCTTAATAAGGTTATCCAAAAAATGGTGCTCGATACCGGAGTAGAGCGCAATATATGTATGTGTGGGGAAAAAAAATCACAAGACTACTTCATCTCTACAGGCCTGTTTCATGAGGGGTTCCCTCAATCATCAGGAGATTTTAATGGAAGCATTCACATACCATGGTTTATATAGGGCACAGAGTGGGTGGGTACAGGCTGGCGTAGGGGCGTGGTGATTGGCTCATGTGTTACCCAGGAGGTGTTTCCGTCTGTGGCGGCATGCTGAAACAATTTCGCTGCGCTTGTTGAGGGATGACAGGTCTGGACGGTAAATAATAAACAGTTTCTCTTTCAAGCATAGGTTGCATCTTTTATTACCACTATTGTAAGGTGTGCTGGATGCAAGGATTTGCCATGTTATTGAATATTCAACATTATTGTCTTTGAGGTCCCAAATGTGTTTGCTGAGTTCTGTGGTATTCCGTAGGTTTTGGTTCCTGAAAGAAGCCTTGTGATTGTTCCATCTGGTTTTAAACTCTCCCTCGGTTAATCCTACATATGTGTCGGATGTGTTAATGTCCTTGCGTGTTACCTTTGATTGGTAAACAACTGATGTTTGTAAGCACCCCCCGTTGAGAGGGCAATCAGGTTTCTTGCGGCAGTTGCAGCCTTTGTTGGTTTTGGAGTCATTCTGTCCGGGGGCCGACGGCTCATTTGCAATTGTTTTGTTGTGGTTTGAGGCCTGTAGAGATGAAGTAGTCTTGTGATTTTTTCCCCACACATACATATATATATATATATATATAAGAAATACTTGACTTTCAGTGAATTCTAGCTATAAATATATATTTCTTTTATTGTATATGTATATATATATATATAAAATAAATACTTGAATTTCAGTGTTCATTTATTCACACATATACTTGTTGAGTTAAGGGTTGAATTGTCCATCCTTGTTCTATTCTCTTGTCACTATTTTTCTAACCATGCTGAACATCCTCTCTGATGATGCATTGCTGTGTGGCACGCACAAAAGTGCTTTCATCAAATGCACTAGATGGCAGTATTGTCCTGTTTAAGAGTGTCACAACATTGCTGTTTACGGCAGACGAACTGCTTTACGGTAGACCAAAACGTGACTGCTGTTGTTGTGTGTTGTTGCCGCGCTGGGAGGACGTTAATGAAACTGCCTAACAATAAACCCACATAAGGAACCAAGAACTCGCCCCCGATCATTCTACAGTTATAACGTCATTGGGCAGGCACACCGGACCTGAGTCCGCCTGAATTTCGGGAGATTTTCGGGGGAGATAATTTGTCCCGGGAGGTTTTCGGGAGAGGCGCTGAATTTCGGGAGTCTCCCGGAAAATCCGGGAGGGTTGGCAAGTATGCACAAGTTCATCATCAGAATATATACATTGAATTATTTACATTATTTACAATCCGGGGGGTGGAATGTGGAGGGTTTGGTTGATATCAGCACTTCAGTCATCAACAATTGTATCATCAGAGAAATGGGCATTGAAACAGTGTAGGTGTGACTTGGTAGGATATGTACAGCGAGCAGTGAACATAGTGAGTTCAGAAAGCATAAGAACAAGTATATACATTAGAAATACATTTGATTATTTACATTTGGTTATTTACAATCCGGGGAGGTGGGATGTGGAGGGGGGGAGGGTGTTAGTCAAGGGTTGAAGTTGCCTGAAGGTGCTGAAATTACATTTTGGGCACAGTCCCACTAAGAGCAGACATACGTTACAGGGAGACAAGACGGGACCGCCAATGGATCAGCCACTTACTGCGCTCCTTAAAGGGGAACATTATCACAATTTCAGAAGGGTTAAAACCATTAAAAATCAGTTCCCAGTGGCTTATTATATTTTTCGAAGTTTTTTTCAAAAATTTTACCCATCACGCAATATCCCTAAAAAAAGCTTCAAAGTGCCTGATTTTAACCATCGTTATATACACCCGTCCATTTTCCTGTGACGTCACATAGTGAATACAAACAAGGAATAGCGACTTTAGCTCGGATTCAGACCCGGATTTCAGCGGCTTAAGCGATTCAACAGATTACGCATGTATTGAAACGGATGGTTGTAGTGTGGAGGCAGGTAGCGAAAACGAAATTGAAGAAGAAACTGAAGCTATTGAGCCATATCGGTTTGAACCGTATGCAAGCGAAACCGACGAAAACGACACGACAGCCAGCGACACGGGAGAAAGCGAGGACGAATTCGGCGATCGCCTTCTAACCAACGATTGGTATGTGTTTGTTTGGCATTAAAGGAAACTAACAACTATGAACTAGGTTTACAGCATATGAAATACATTTGGCAACAACATGCACTTTGAGAGTGCAGACAGCCCAATTTTCATCAATTAATATATTCTGTAGACATACCCTCATCCGCGCTCTTTTCCTGAAAGCTGATCCGTCCAGTTTTGGAGTTGATATCAGCAGGCCAGGGAAGCTAGGGTCGATAGGGGGTTTAGCTCGCTCGTCTGCGGGAACAAACTGCCGCCATTGCTTGCCGTGCTACCGAGGTCCTTTGTCCCTGAATTGCTCACACACTCCGGCAGATTCAATGGGGGTCTGGCGGCAGATTTCTTTGACTTTATCGTTGGAAATGCATCTGCTTTGAGTGTCGCAGGATATCCACACATTCTTGCCATCTCTGTCGTAGCATAGCTTTCGTCGGTAAAGTGTGCGGAACAAATTTCGTCCAATTTCTTGCCACTTTGGCATCTTTGGGCCACTGGTGCAACTTGAATCCGTCCCTGTTCGTGTTGTTACACCCTCCGACAACACACCGACGAGGCATGATGTCTCCAAGGTACGGAAAACAGTCGGAAAAACGGAAAATAACAGAGCTGATTTGACTCGGTGTTTGAGAAAATCTGGCGGATTGCTTCCCGATGAGCGAATAATAGAAAGGCGTTTAATTCGCCAAAATTCACCCATTTAGAGTTCGGAAATCGGTTAAAAAAATATATGGTCTTTTTTCTGCAACATCAAGGTATATATTGACGCTTACATAGGTCTGGTGATAATGTTCCCCTTTAAAAAGGTGGGAAAAAGGTGATATTGGGAAAGGGGGGATGAGTAAAACATATCAGTGAAAGGCTGGACCCTTGGGAGGGGGTCCAGACTGAGTCCAAGGGAAAAAACCTCATTTGCCATAGCACACATAAACATGTTACATATAATCACAACAACTCACAACTCAGCCGTCCATCACCTCGAAGGGGAATTAAGCGGTGGTGAAGGCGTTGGGTGGGGGTGGGGAGTGTGTTTGTGTATATGCCCATTGTCTTTGGGTGTAGTGGTGTTGTGTTCATAAGCCCAGGGTCGTTCTGCATGCAATGCAAGCAAAGTTCGACTTCCGGGTGTCGTTGAGGAGGGAGGGAGGGAGGTCAAAAGCGTCCATCATTGAGATTCCTCAGGGGATGATTACAGAACAGCCTGTTCTTGTCCTCAAGGCCATTCGGGGGAGTCAAATCGTAGATAAGGATTTTTGTTTCTTCTCGAGCAAACAATGCAATGGCTTGGCCTGTTCTATTCGTCCATGCTGGCTGCTCTCATATCCAATTTCTCCTTTTACAGCAAGCTTCTCCATGATGTGATCCATCTTGCGATTCAGTTCAGAAATCGCCCCAGTCTGTGATCCCATTGAGCATGTTCACCTCTGGTATTCTCTTCAGGCATTTTCAAGGCAACAAAGTTTGCCAAGAGATGTGTTCAGATGAGCGTGCTCCAAACCTCCACTTTTGGAAGTGAAGACTGCCTCTATCTCAACATCTGGGTTCCTCAAGGCCGTCACGGTAGGATGTGTTGGGGATGAATTCCTTGGAACGTAACGAAATGACGACCTTTTTAAAATATGTTTTTAAAGTGTCAACAAATCTCCCAGTCATGATTTGGTTCTATGGAGGAGGCTTCATGGTTGGAGGCTCCATGGGCCCAAATTTCCTCAACAACTACCTTTACAGTGGTCGGGAATTGGCTGACAAGGGGAATGTCATTGTGGTGTCAGTTGGTTATCGAGTGGGGGTCCTTGGCTTCCTAAGCACGGGAGACTCGAGTTTACCTGGTAAGACACTTTCCAGTTCAGTTTATGTTCTATCAAATAACGGAAACATCTGCCTTGATAGGAAATTACGGTCTTTGGGATCAACATGCTGCCATTTCCTGGGTGCACAGGAATATTCAATCATTTGGAGGAGACCCTGACAACATGACTATCTTTGGGGAGTCGGCAGGTGGCGCTAGTGTCAGCTTCCAGGTATTAACTTCAGTATTTAAACGTAAATGCACCATGTTGTTAGAGTGGGATTACTTTAAAATAACTGGAAAACATTGGTGTGTCCTCATAAACCCGATAAAATGAATATCTCAATATAAAGTGAAGTGATGTCGTATAAAACTAAATTACAAAGTAATTAAGATTGAAATGATTATTGACTTAACCTCTAAAGGCTTAGTGGCCACATACGTGGACAGCACCTTTTAGCTCTTATTTCCAAAATTGTGTACACTACTGAATTGGGGTCTTATGGCCGCTTATGTGGACACTTATACTGCCATCTGGTGGTGTCAGAAGAGTATAACATACAATGGAATTTCGAAAAAAAAAGTGTAAAAATAAGAATTAGCATGTCACTAAACATGAAGTACACGTTTGTGTACTTATGGACTAAGTACATCATAGCAAAATATGATTCTTAGTTTTTATTTTAATTAGGGTCCAATATAGCAAAGAGAAAAAACAAACAAACATGTAAACAAACAGCTTGGGCCTTAAGAGGCTAAAGTTTCCAAAACTCACCAAAAGGGACCATCTTCCCCCTAACTGTCCCAAAATACCACAAATATCAAATCCCAACAACCCTAAAGGATAATCTTGCCCTTAAAGATCCCAAAGTACCCCAAGTGAAGGTCCTAAAAAACCCAAATCTGACCCTGGGCCCCAAAAGGACCCCAAATAGGACCATATTCTCCTACAGGTCCCAAAAGAACCCTCATAGGACCATATTCAATAAAGGTTCCAAAGTAATCCAAGTAGGACAATCTACCTTTCAAGATCCCAAAAATCCCGAAAAAAGGACCATCTTCTCTAAATGTCCCAAAACCCCCCAAAAAGGACCATCTTCCCCTTACATATCCTAAAGTACCCCAAGTAGGATCATGTTCCCAAAGGTCCCGAAACCCCGAAATGGGACCATGTGCCCCAAAAAGTCCCAAAGTACCCCGAATAGGACCATAATATCCTAGAAGTCCCAAAAGACCCCAAATAGGATCATATTCTCTGAAAAGTCTCAAAGTAACCCAAGTAGGAATCTTTAAAACCTTAAAAGGCTTAGTGGCCACATACGTGGACAGCACCTTTTAACTCTTATTTCCAAAATTGTGTACACTACTGAATTGGGGTCTTATGGCCGCTTATGTGGACACTTATACTGCCATCTGGTGGTGTCAGAAGAGTATAACATACAATGGAATTTGTAAAAAATAAGAATTAGCATGTCACTACACATGAAGTACACGTTTGTGTACTTATGGACTAAAGTACATCATATCAAAAGATGATTCTTAGTTTTTATTCTAATTAGGGTCCAATAAGCCCAAATAGCAAAGAGAAATAAAAAAAAGCATGTAAACAAACAGCTTGGGCCTTAAGAGGTTAAAATGTGTGCAGCCTTTGTTTGAAGCTAAATTAGGGTCAAACATTTTGTACAGGAAAAAATAAACTTTGAAACTAAAATTGTAGTTTTGATGTTGAATTTTTAAATATATCTGTGTTCAACAAAAAAATAAGTACTCACAATCTAATATTTAATTACGGTTGGTCTCGATAAATCCTTTATTTCAACCGTATTTTTCGGACTAAAATGCACACTTAAAAACTTAAAAGTTTTTAAAATGTTGATTTCTATTTACTGTTTTAATTGGTTTTACCCTTTAAAATAGTTTTTAATCATATTTATTTTTATATTGTTTTTATATTGGTTTTATTTGTATTTATTTTTTGTTTTTATTCAGTCATTGGTGGATAATATTTGAATATTGTTTTTAATATTGTTTTGCAGCACTTTGGAAACATTTTCATGTTTAAATGTGCTATACAAAAATAGTGGATTGGATTAAAATCCTTTTTTTTCTTCTCAAAACTGGACAGCGCGCCTTATAACCCGGTGCGCCTAATGTACGGAATAATTCTGGTTTTGCTTACCGACCTCGAAGCTATTTTATTTGGTACATGGTGTAATGATAAGTGTGACCAGTAGATGGCAGTCACACATAAGAAATACGTGTAGACTGCAATATGACTCAAGTAAACAACACCAGCATTGTCTATGTTCCATTGAAAATATAGAACATTACACACGCCGCTCAGAAATCTATCAAAATGTTTTAGTAGGACTTTGGTAAGCTATGAAGCCACACCGCTTGATGGATTGTACTGTGCTTCAACATATGAGTATTATTATGGTGTGTGTATAAGGTAAGATATTATCTGGCGTTTTGTTTCACAATATTATGCAAAGTTCTGAAAAATTGCGCGCATCCGCCTTTGTAGTCCGTGTCAACACCGTAGTCATAAGCTTCTTCTTTGTCTCTATCTTCTTGTTATGTGACATTCATCCTCCACTGTTGCCATTTCTAATATAAAGTAGTGTAAAGTTCTTACTTATATCTGTCAGTAAACTCGCCATGAAAGCACTAAAACATACCGGTGTAGTCACTTTACATTATTCACCCAAGGAACTTTAGTTATTAGAGAGTTCCGGTCGGACAGTTTTTTCACGGGACACATTTCGGGCGTTGTTGTTGCACTAGTGAGCCACGGATGAGGAGATGCTGCTCCGTTATTGATTGAAGTAAAGTCTGAATGTCATTAAAACAGTTAGCGCCATCTTTGGACACTTCTTCCACCCCCGTCCTTGCACACTACACCACTACAACAAAGATGACAGGGAGAAGACGCTGTCGAAGGTGAGCCACGTAAATAAGACCGCTCACAAAACGGCGCATCTGACTTGAAGATGATGTGTAAAACATCATCTATGCAACATTTTGACCAAAGAACCACCATTACATGTTATGTAGACCAGGCCCGGCCCTAACCAATCTGGCGCCCTAGGCAAGATTTTAGGTGGCGCCCCCCCACATCGGCAGTGAAGTGTATATACTCACAAGAACCCGAATAGCTTTGTCTTTGACCTTTTTTTTTTTACTTACAACTATACCTAATATATAAAGGGGTGGAAAAGTGACTATTACCTGCAGGGCAAACATTAGCTAACCAGAAGGCAATAATGTAAACAAAAAACACCTGCTTAAAAGATCTAATACAAATGTCCCTGAGGAATGTAAGGTGGGAGTACTGTAATTACCTAACGTTACATTATTATTTTCCATAACAATTTAGCTCACTCCACAATATTAACCCGACGTTAAAACAGAACTAGCTATTTATTGATTAGCAATTGCCGAATCATGTAACATTAGCTTAATGCTAAAAAGCCAGGTTACTATCACATTCTGTAACAGACAAATAATTTCATGTAGGCTAACGTTACCTACCTGCTACCTCTGTCTTTTCTCGTTTCTCCTCCTCTTCTTTTCTCTTTTTTCTTCCCTGGGCACCTGACAGTTTTGACATCTTGTGTTGATTTTTTGATGTGGTGACGTCCAAAAAGAGTCATGATACGGGAAGGGAGGGGGCGCACCGTGCGGGGGGAGGAGGGGGGGCGTAATGTTGAAACAAATAATATTTCTATTAAATAGGCTTTACTTTGCATTTTTAATTAACGTGAGATTATTTTTTTGTATTTAGAAATAATAGTAACAACTTTTTTTTTTTTTTTTTTTTTTTTTCTCCAACATTTGTGGCACTGGCATGGCGCCCCCTGATGGACGGCGCCCTTAGCATTTGCCTATACGGCCTATGCCACGGGCCGGCCCTGATGTAGACCACAAGGAAGTCTTTTACATTTAGAAAAAAAAATACAAAAATATGACTCCTTTAATGCGCCTTGTATATGAAAACAGATCGAAAATAGACCATTCATTGGCAGCGCGCCTTATAATCCGGTGCGCTCTATGGTCCGGAAAATACGGTACTCCTCTTGAAACAACACTTCCCATCAACCGTCAAACTGCTCGCTACTTTTACTGACGTTTGCTTCTCCGTGGATGCATGAAGTGAACTGACCTCCTGTTTTTGTTTTTTTGCTTCACAGAGTCTCTCCCCCCACAGCAGAGGACTGTTTAAAAGAGTCATTTCTCAGAGTGGTGTGGCCCTCTGTCCCTGGGCTCTCAGCAGGAATTCTCACAAAGTTGCACAGGAGGTCTGGTTTTGGTCATTCAGTGAATAGTTTCATGATCTGTTTTACAGATCTACTGTGTTACATGGCCTTTTCCTTTTAACAACACTCAGTAAAGGTTTGGGAACTGAGGAGACACATTTTTGAAGTGGAATTCTTTCCCATTCTTGCTTGATGTACAGCCTAAGTTGTTCAACAGTCCGAGGGTCTCCCTTGTGGTATTTTAGGCTTCATAATGCGCCACACATTTTCAATGGGAGACAAGTCTGGACTACAGGCAGGCCAGTTTAGTACCCGCACTCTTTTACTACGAAGCCACGCTGTTGTAACACGTGGCTTGGCATCGTCTTGCTGAAATAAGCAGGGGCGTCCATGATAACGTTGCTTGGATGACAACATATGTTGCTCCAAAACCTGTATGTACCTTTCAGATGTGTAAGTTACCCATGTCTTGGGCACTAATACACCCCCATACCATCACACATGCTGGCTTTTACACTTTGTGCCTATAACAATCCGGTGGTTCTTTTCCTCTTTGACATCCACAGTTTATAAAAACAATGTAAAATGTAGACTCGTCAGACCACAGAATACTTTTCCATTTTGCATCAGTCTGTCTTCGATGAGATCGGGCCCAGCGAAGGGTGTTGTTGATAAATGTCTTTCGCTTTGCATAGAAGAGTTTTAACTTGCACTTACAGCTGTAGCGACAAACTGTAGTCACTGACAGTGGTGACCTCAGGGCAGACCTAGGACATACTTGCCAACCTTGAGACCTCCGATTTCGGGAGGTGTGGGGAGGGGGTTGGGGGTGGGGGTGGTCGGGGTGGGACAGGGGCGTGGTTGGGGGGCATGGCTAAAAGGGGAGGAGTATATTTACAGCTAGAATTCACCAAGTCAAGTATTTCATATATATATATAAGAAATACTTGACGTTCAGTGAATTCTAGCTATATATATATATATATATATATATATATATATATATATATATATATATATATATATATATATATATATATATATATATATATATATATAAAATAAATACTTGAATTTCAGTGTTCATTTATTTACACATATACACACACATAACACTCATCTACTCATTGTTGAGTTAAGGGTTGAATTGTCCATCCTTGTTCTATTCTCTGTCACTATTTTTCAAACCATGCTGAACACCCTCTCTGATGATGCATTGATGTGTGGCACGCACAAAAGTGCTTTCATCAAATGCACTAGATGGCAGTATTGTCCTGTTTAAGAGTGTCACAACATTGCTGTTTACAGCAGACGAACTGCTTTACGGTATACAAAAAAGTGACTGCTGTTGTTGTGTGTTGTTGCCACGCTGGGAGGACGTTAATGAAACTGCCTAACAATAAACCCACACAAGAAACCAAGAACTCGCCCTTCATCATTCTATAGTTATAACGTGATTGGGCAGGTACGCTTTTTTATATTGTGGAGGACCTGAGTCCGCCTGAATTTCGGGAGATTTTCGGGAGAAAATTTGTCCCGGGAGGTTTTCGGGAGAGGCGCTGAATTTCGGGAGTCTCCCGGAAAATCCGGGAGGGTTGGCAAGTATGACCTAGGACACGTTGGAGGGACTATGTCTCACAGCTGGCGCGGAAACGCCTCGGTATCCCCCCTGTAGAACTAGAGGAGGTGGCCGGGGACAGGGAAGTCTGGACATCTCTGCTTAGACTGCTGCCCCTGCGACTCGGACTCAGATAATTAGTGAAAAAATGGATGGATGGATGGATGTCTTTCAGCTTTACTACCTCTAACCGCGACAAGATTGGTAGCAAAAGGCCTTGCTTGTGCACTTCAACAATGAGCTGGTCCCCCTTGCAGTTCTTTGCACTTTTGTCTTTGGAAACATGAAATAATTTAACAGCACTCATTGGTTTGGTCAATATTCGGAACATTCCATCCATCCATCTTCTTCCGCTTATCCGAGGTCGGGTCGCGGGGGCAGCAGCCTAAGCAGGGAAGCCCAGACTTCCCTCTCCCCAGCCACTTCGTCCAGCTCTTCCTGTGGGCGTTCCCAGGCCAGCCGGGAAGACATAGTCTTCCCAACGTGTCCTGGGTCTTCCCCGCGGCCTCCTACCGGTTGGACGTGCCCTAAACAACTCCCTAGGGAGGCGTTCGGGTGGCATCCTGACCAGATGCCCGAACCACCTCATCTGGCTCCTCTCGATGTGGAGGAGCAGCGGCTTTACTTTGAGCTCCCCCCGGATGGCAGAGCTTCTCACCCTATCTCTAAGGGAGAGCCCCGCCACCCGGTGGAGGAAACTCATTTGGGCCGCTTGTACCCTTGATCTTGTCCTTTCGGTCATAACCCAAAGCTCATGACCATAGGTGAGGATGGGAACGTAGATCGACCGGTAAATTGAGAGCTTTGCCTTCCGTCTCAGCTCCTTCTTCACCACAACGGATCGATACAGCGTCCGCATTACTGAAGACGCCGCACCGATCCGCCTGTCGATCTCACCATCCACTCTTCCCTCACTCGTGAACAAGACTCCGAGGTACTTGAACTCCTCCACTTGGGGCAAGATCTCCTCCCCAACCCGGAGATGGCACTCCACCCTTTTCCGGGCGAGAACCATGGACTCGGACTTGGAGGTGCTGATTCTCATCCCAGTCGCTTCACACTCGGCTGCGAACCGATCCAGTGAGAGCTGAAGATCCTGGCCAGATGAAGCCATCGGGACCACATCATATTCAGATATTCGGAACATTGGTGAAACAAAAATAATTGAAGATTTAAGAATGAGTATTGTAGATGTGTACAAATTGAGAACATTTTCTGAAACAACTAAATTGGATGTTAACGCAAAGTGTTTGAATGCCAAAGGCTGGAAGAAGACTGCCACTCAGGATAAGGGAACTTGATTAAAATGGGGGAGTTGGAGTGTTTGGGTATTCGAGAGCGTAGGCCATTTCTTCACCCCCTTGCTAGCTAACAGTTTATATTCATACCAATGTTCTCAGGTTGCTGCCAAGGTAGGCTGTCCCACTGATGAGAGGATGGTGGACTGTCTGAAAGCGACGGATGCTGCAACTCTCACCATGGCAAGCCCACGCATTCAACAAGGAACTCCAGACGGTGGGCATGAGCCTCTAAAAACACTGCAACATACATCCCATAATCCATTGCTGACATAGTAATCCTTGTAGATCCTCTGGTGAACAAACTGGTTCTGTCTCCTGTTGTTGATGGCGACTTCCTGCCTGATCGACCCGGCAACTTGTTCCATAACGCGGCTGAAACGGACTACCTGGTCGGCGTTAACAACATGGATGGACATCTCTTCACGGCCCAGGACATTCCCTCCCTCGGGAAGAAGAGTCAGGAGACACCAGTGTAGGTTGAACTTATTCTCTACCAAAAGAGAACATTTTTACATTTGCTTTTTTTAAGACTTTTTTTGGACTGCAGAGAGGATGTGAAGAGACTTCTGGGTGCGTACACAAAGAAGGGCCCAGTTGGGGTGGATATCGCCTTTGCTGAATATTCCGCTGACTGGGGATCGTCGCCAAGCCAAGAGACAATTAAGAGAACTGCGGTGGATATCGGGACAGACTACCTTTTCCTGGTTCCCAGTCAGAGTACCCTTTACCGCCATGCTGCAAATGCCACGTAAGTCGGAATGCAATCACAGCTACAACATTACCATTCTAAAGACATTGAATCAATCAAAACTGGACTGTTTGGTTGGTTTTCGACATTTTGCCTCTCATCCGAGCAGGCTTCATCAGTTCATGCTCGCAGACTTAGACAGGACAGCTCTAGTCTGAGACTCTGGTGCCAGATCCGAAGTCCATCCATCCATCCATCTTCTTCCGCTTATCCGAGGTTGGGTCGTGGGGGCAGCAGCCTAAGCAGGGAAGCCCAGACTTCCCTCTCCCCAGCCACTTCGTCCAGCTCTTCCCGTGGGACCCCGAGGCGTTCCCAGGCCAGCCGGGAGACATAGTCTTCCCAACGTGTCCTGGGTCTTCCCCGCGGCCTCCTACCGGTCGGACGTGCCCTAAACACCTCCCTTGGGAGGCGTTCGGGTGGCATCCTGACCAGATGCCCGAACCACCTCATCTGGCTCCTCTCGATGTGGAGGAGCAACGGCTTTACTTTGAGCTACCCCCGGATGGCACAGCTTCTCACCCTATCTCTAAGGGAGAGCCCCGCCACCCGGTGGAGGAAACTCATTTCGGCCGCTTGTACCCGTGATCTTGTCCTTTCGGTCATAACCCAAAGCTCATGACCATAGGTGAGGATGGGAACGTAGATCGACCGGTAAATTGAGAGCTTTGCCTTCCGGCTCAGCTCCTTCTTCACCACAACGGATCGATACAGCGTCCGCATTACTGAAGACGCCGCACCGATCCGCCTGTCGATCTCACGATCCACTCTTCCCTCACTCGTGAACAAGACTCCGAGGTACTTGAACTCCTCCACTTGGGGCAAGATCTCCTCCTCAACCCAGAGATGGCACTCCACCCTTTTCCGGGCGAGAACCATGGACTCGGACTTGGAGGTGCTGATTCTCATCATCTCAGATCAGAAGTATGTATCCTAAACAAGAGGGGACAAGCACCACAGATCTTAAGATATTAAAAATAGATAAACCTCTGCCAGCACAACAGTCGTTAGGATGGAATCACACTCATTCATTTCATCAGTGGTCGAAGGGGGCACCTGAATGTTCCACCACCGATCGCCAGTACGCTCAAGGTAAATGTCCTCAAAACTGCGGGAGACATCTTCTCTCATAATCTTCCGAAAATGTTGACTTTGATTGCACAGAATCCTTGAAATTGCCACAAATGCGCCAGTACTGAGACGACTAGAAATAAAGCATGTTTACGTAAACACTGCAGGACATGATGACGCCATGTCTGTACTCAGGTCAGTTTGCAATCACATTGGATTCTAGACACATTTTTTTTGTACTGTGAACAACTACATAAAAAGATCAGATATGACAAAACAATGTTTTATCTGACATCCTACCCTGCAGTGTTGTGAACACACTGAACGTGCTGCTGTGGTCTTGCTCGACCTTGCTAAGGTAACGGTGAAAACGTGAACTGGATTTTCAGTAAAGTAATGCGGGCGTTACTGATGGAACGGATTGGATTGGACAACAATTGGATAACAAGAATTGCCACCCCAGCCAACGCCAGAGTGGAAGAGAGTCCAGCCCCTCTCGAGAGAACTGGTTCCAGAGCTGTGCGTCGAAGTGAGTCCGACTATATCTAGCCGGAACTTCTCCACACTCCCCCCCAGCGAGGTGACGTTCCACGTCCCATGAGCTAGCTTATGTAGCCGAGGATCGGACCGCCAAGTGCCCTGCCCTCGGCTGCCGCCCAGCTCACACTGCACCCGACCTCTATGGCCCCTGCTATGGGTGGTGAGCCCATTGGAGGGGGGACCCACGTTGCCTCTTCGGGCTGTGCCCGGCCGGGCCCCATGGGGACAGGCCCGGCCACCAGGCGCTCGCTATCATGCCCCACCTCCAGGCCTGGCTCCAAAGGGGGGTCCCGGTGACCCACGTCCGGGTGAGGCAAATCTGGGTCCTTTGTTTGTATTTTTCATAGAAGTCTTCGAGCTGCTCTTTGTCTGATCCCTCACCTAGGACCAGTTTGTTTTGGGAGATCCTACCAGGGGGTATAAAGGCCCCGGACAACATAGCTCCTAGGATCATTGGGACACGCAATTTTTTTTTGTGCCAATGGTTAAGTTCAATCATCCATCCATCCATTTTCTACCGCTTATTCCCTTTGGGGTTGCGGGGGGCACTGGAGCCTATCTCAGCTACAATCGGGCGGGAGGCGGGGTACACCCTGGACAAGTCGCCACCTCATCGCAGGGCCAACACAGATAGACAGACAACATTCACACTCACATCCACACACTAGGGCCAATTTAGTGTTGCCAATCAACTTATCCCCAGGTGCATGTCTTTGGAGGTGGGAGGAAGCCGGAGTACCCGGAGGGAACCCACGCAGTCACGGGGAGAACATGCAAACTCCACACAGAAAGATCCCGAGCCCGGGATTGAACCCAAGACTACTCAGGACCTTCGTATTGTGAGGCAGATGCACTAACCCCTCTGCCACCGTGAAGCCCTAAGTTCAATCAATCAATGTTTATTTATATAGTCCTAAATCACAAGTGTCTCAAAGGGCTGCACAAGCCACAACGACATCCTCGGTACAGAGCCCACATAAGGACAAGAAAAAACTCACCCAAGTTAAAGTTAAAGTACCAATGATTGTCACATACACACGAGGTGTGGCAAAATTATTCTCTGCATTTGACCCATCACCCTTGATCACCCCCCCGGGAGATAATTTCCCTGCAAATGAGATTAGATATTTCTCAGTGGTCTGTCGGTGACGCAGCCCAGAACAGAATAATTCAAAGATTGTTGAATGTATGGTGACAGTGATTCTGTCAAACAGGTCTGGACGTACCTTCTCCTACTTGCTGTCTGAGCCCAGTTTAATGGCAGGACCGGGCAGACCCTACCACACATGGGTGGGCGCGGACCACGCTGATGACCTGCAGTATGTGTTTGGCAAACCTTTCACCACGCCAAAAGCGTATGGAGAAAGACACAGAGACCTTTCGGGCTACATGATAGCCTATTGGACAAATTTTGCTAGAACTGGGTAATACAACTTTACTGTTTCTGACTGTGTAGGATATTAGGAGCCATGAATGTATCTCACAACACTTATTTTCTTGTTCACACAGAGATCCAAACATGGGAAATCTAAAGGTTCCAGTGACTTGGCCTGAATTTAGCAGTACTGAACATAAGTTTCTGGACATCAGTGCTCAAATGAACACAACCTCCATTAAACAAGAAATGAGGTTGCGTTTTGTAACGCTTTGGACCAGCACTCTTTCTAGTCTCTCGTCAAACAGTGCACAATGATGTCAACATGTTTGAACTGTACGAATAAAAGAGTCTGTACAGAAACTTGAACATAATTTGCTTTGCAGATCTGTGAAAGAAACCTAAGCCAATCAGAAGAGAATCAGAATAATGCAAACAAGCCACGAGCCGTTCGCCTTTCAGGAGAATTTCTCAGTAATATCAGAATTTAATCCCTTCTTGAATGGCTTGAAATTCTCTAGAATCTGACTGGTGGACACTTCCACTGAATTTCAGCATGAATGTTTCAAGAAGACAGACTTAAACCAAACTTCAATGATGAAGCACATATTCTCTTGGTTTTGCTTATTGCAGAGGTTGAATTCTGCCGCCAAATAAAGTCTTGTTGAATGACGCTCCTGGTCAGACTTGTTTTGTTTGAATATGTTGTAAGTTAATGAGTAAATGAGAAATACTGGGGAGGTTGCCCAACAAGTCTAAATGTGCTTTGTGGACTTGGAGAAGGCATTCCTGTGGGGAGTGCTCAGAGAGTATGGGGTATCGGACTGTCTGATTGTGGTGGTTCGCTCCCTGTATGATCAGTGTCAGAGCTTGGTCCGCGTTGCCGGCAGTAAGTCGGACACGTTTCCAGTAAGGGTTGGACTCCGCCAAGGCTGTCCTTTGTCACCGATTCTGTTCATAACTTTTATGGACAGAATTTCTAGACGCAGTCAGGGCGTTGAGGGGATCTGGTTTGGTGGCTGCAGGATTAGGTCTCTGCTTTTTGCAAATGATGTGGTCCTGATGGGAAGCACTCTTTCTAGTCTCTCGACAAACAGTGCACAATGATGTCAACATGTTTGAACTGTACGAATAAAAGAGTCTGTACAGAAACTTGAACATCATTTGCTATGCAGATCTGTGAAAGAAACCTAAGCCAATCAGAAGAGAATCGGAATAATGCAAACAAGCCACGAGCCTTACGCCATTCAGGAGAATTCCTCAGTAGTATCAGAATTTGATCCCTTCTTGAAAGGCTTAATATTCTCTAGAATCTGACTGGTGGACACTTCCACTAAATTTCAGCATGAATGTTTCAAGAAGACAGACTTAAACCAAATTTCAATGATGAAGCACATATTCTATTGGTTTTGCTTATTGCAGAGGTTGAATTCTGCCGCCAAATAAAGTCTTGTTGAATGAAGCTCCTGGTCACACTTGTTTTGTTTGAATATGTTGTAAGTTAATGAGTAAATGAGAAATACTGGGGAGTTTGCCCAACCAGTCTACATGTGCTTTGTGGACTTGGAGAAGGCATTCAACCGTGTACCCCGGGAAGTCCTGTGGGGAGTGCTCAGAGAATATGGGGTATCGGACTGTCTGATTGTGGTGGTTCGCTCCCTGTATGATCAGTGTCAGAGCTTGGTCCGCATTGCCGGCAGTAAGTCGGACCCGTTTCCAGTGAGGGTTGGTTTGTCACCGATTCTGTTCATAACTTTTATGGACAGAATTTCTAGACGCAGTCAGGGCGTTGAGGGGATCTGGTTTGGTGGCTGCAGGATTAGGTCTCTGCTTTTTGCAGATGATGTGGTCCTGATGGGAAGCACTCTTTCTAGTCTCTCGACAAACAGTGCACAATGATGTCAACATGTTTGAACTGTACGAATAAGAGTCTGTACAGAAACTTGAACATCATTTGCTTTGCAGATCTGTGAAAGAAACCTAAGTCAATCAGAAGAGAATCAGAATAATGCAAACAAGCCACGAGCCGTTCGCCTTTCAGGAGAATTTCTCAGTAATATCAGAATTGAATCCCTTCTTGGATGGCTTAAAATTCTCTAGAATCTGACTGGTGGACACTTCCACTGAATTTCAGCATGAATGTTTCAAGAAGACAGACTTAAACCAAACTTCAATGATGAAGCACATATTCTCTTGGTTTTGCTTATTGCAGAGGTTGCATTCTGCCGCCAAATAAAGTCTTGTTGAATGAAGCTCCTGGTCAGACTTGTTTTGTTTGAATATGTTGTAAGTTAATGAGTACATGAGAAATACTGGGGAGTTTGCCCAACCAGTCTACATGTGCTTTGTGGACTTGGAGAAGGCATTCAACCGTGTACCCCGGGAAGTCCTGTGGGGAGTGCTCAGAGAATATGGGGTATCGGACTGTCTGATTGTGGTGGTCCGCTCCCTGTATGATCAGTGTCAGAGCTTGGTCCGCATTGCCGGCAGTAAGTCGGACCCGTTTCCAGTAAGGGTTGGACTCCGCCAAGGCTGTCCTTTGTCACCCATTCTGTTCATAACTTTTATGGACAGAATTTCTAGACGCAGTCAGGGCGTTGAGGGTATCTGGTTTTGGTGGCTGCAGGATTAGGTCTCTGCTTTTTGCAGATGATGTGGTCCTGATGGGAAGCACTCTTTCTAGTCTCTCGACAAACAGTGCACAATGATGTCAACATGTTTGAACTGTACGAATAAAGAGTCTGTACAGAAACTTGAACATCATTTGCTATTCAGATCTGTGAAAGAAACCTAAGCCAATCAGAAGAGAATCAGAATAATGCAAACAAGCCACGAGCCTTATGCCTTTCAGGAGAATTTCTCAGTAAAATCAGAATTTGATCCCTTCTTGAATGGCTTAAAATTCTGTAGAATCTGACTGGTGGACACTTCCACTGAATTTCAGCATGAATGTTTCAAGAAGACAGACTTAAACCAAATTTCAATGATGAAGCACATATTCTCTTGGTTTTGCTTATTGCGGAGGTTGAATTCTGCCGCCAAATAAAGTCTTGTTGAATGAAGCTCCTGGTCAGACTTGTTTTGTTTGAATATGTTGTAAGTTAATGAGTAAATGAGAAATACTGGGGAGTTTGCCCAACCAGTCTACATGTGCTTTGTGGACTTGGAGAAGGCATTCAACCGTGTACCCCGGGAAGTCCTGTGGGGAATGCTCAGAGAGTATGGGGTATCGGACTGTCTGATTGTGGCGGTCCGCTCCCTGTATGATCAGTGTCAGAGTTTGGTCCGCATTGCCGGCAGTAAGTCGGACCCGTTTCCAGTAAGGGTTGGACTCCGCCAAGGCTGTCCTTTGTCACCGATTCTGTTCATAACTTTTATGGACAGAATTTCTAGACGCAGTCAGGGCGTTGAGGGGATCTGGTTTGGTGGCTGCAGGATTAGGTCTCTGCTTTTTGCAGATGATGTGGTCCTGATGGGAAGCACTCTTTCTAGTCTCTCGTCAAACAGTGCACAATGATGTCAACATGTTTGAACTGTACGAATAAGAGTCTGTACAGGAACTTGAACATCATTTGCTATGCAGATCTGTGAAAGAAACCTAAGCCAATCAGAAGAGAATCAGAATAATGCAAACAAGCCACGAGCCGTACGCCTTTCAGGAGAATTTCTCAGTAATATCAGAATTGAATCCCTTCTTGAATTGCTTAAAATTCTCTAGAATCTGACTGGTGGACACTTCCACTAAATTTCAGCATGAATGTTTCAAGAAGACAGACTTAAACCAAACTTCAATGATGAAGCACATATTCTCTTGGTTTTGCTTATTGCAGAGGTTGAATTCTGCCGCCAAATAAAGTCTTGTTGAATGAAGCTCCTGGTCACACTTGTTTTGTTTGAATATGTTGTAAGTTAATGAGTAAATGAGAAATACTGGGGAGTTTGCCCAACCAGTCTACATGTGCTTTGTGGACTTGGAGAAGGCATTCAACAGTGTACCCGGGAAGTCCTGTGGGGAGTGCTCAGAGAGTATGGGGTATCGGACTGTCTGATTGTGGCGGTCCGCTCCCTGTATGATCAGTGTCAGAGTTTGGTCCGCATTGCCGGCAGTAAGTCGGACCCGTTTCCAGTAAGGGTTGGACTCCGCCAAGGCTGTCCTTTGTCACCGATTCTGTTCATAACTTTTATGGACAGAATTTCTAGACGCAGTCAGGGCGTTGAGGGTATCTGGTTTGGTGGCTGCAGGATTAGGTCTCTGCTTTTTGCAGATGATGTGGTCCTGATGGGAAGCACTCTTTCTAGTCTCTCGACAAACAGTGCACAATGATGTCAACATGTTTGAACTGTACGAATAAAAGAGTCTGTACAGAAACTTGAACATCATTTGCTATTCAGATCTGTGAAAGAAACCTAAGCCAATCAGAAGAGAATCAGAATAATGCAAACAAGCCACAAGCCTTACGCCTTTCAGGAGAATTTCTCAGTAATATCAGAATTTAATCCCTTCTTGAATGGCTTAAAATTCTCTAGAATCTGACTGGTGGACACTTCCACTGAATTTCAGCATGAATGTTTCAAGAAGACAGACTTAAACCAAATTTCAATGATGAAGCACATATTCTATTGGTTTTGCTTATTGCAGAGGTTGAATTCTGCCGCCAAATAAAGTCTTGTTGAATGAAGCTCCTGGTCAGACTTGTTTTGTTTGAATATGTTATAAGTTAATGAGTAAATGAGAAATACTGGGGAGTTTGCCCAACAAGTCTACATGTGCTTTGTGGACTTGGAAGGCATTCAACCGTGTACCCCGGGAAGTCCTGTGGGTAGTGCTCAGAGAGTATGAGGTATCGGACTGTCTGATTGTGGTGGTTCGCTCCCTGTATGATCAGTGTCAGAGTTTGGTCCGCATTGCCGGCAGTAAGTCGGACCCGTTTCCAGTAAAGGTTGGACTCCGCCAAGGCTGTCCTTTGTCACCGATTCTGTTCATAACTTTTATGGACAGAATTTCTAGACGCAGTCAGGGCGTTGAGGGTATCTGGTTTGGTGGCTGCAGGATTAGGTCTCTGCTTTTTGCAGATGATGTGGTCCTGATGGGAAGCACTCTTTCTAGTCTCTCGACAAACAGTGCACAATGATGTCAACATGTTTGAATTGTACGAATAAGAGTCTGTACAGAAACTTGAACATCATTTGCTATGCAGATCTGTGAAAGAAACCGAAGCCAATCAGAAGAGAATCAGAATAATGCAAACAAGCCACGAGCCGTTCGCCTTTCAGGAGAATTTCTCAGTAATATCAGAATTGAATCCCTTCTTGAATGGCTTAAAATTCTCTAGAATCTGACTGGTGGACACTTCCACTGAATTTCAGCATGAATGTTTCAAGAAGACAGACTTAAACCAAATTTCAATGATGAAGCACATATTCTATTGGTTTTGCTTATTGCAGAGGTTGAATTCTGCCGCCAAATAAAGTCTTGTTGAATGAAGCTCCTGGTCAGACTTGTTTTGTTTGAATATGTTGTAAGTTAATGAGTAAATGAGAAATACTGGGGAGTTTGCCCAACCAGTCTACATGTGCTTTGTGGACTTGGAGAAGGCATTCAACCGTGTACCCCGGGAAGTCCTGTGGGGAGTGCTCAGAGAATATGGGGTATCGGACTGTCTGATTGTGGTGGTTCGCTCCCTGTATGATCAGTGTCAGAGCTTGGTCCGCATTGCCGGCAGTAAGTCGGACCCGTTTCCAGTAAGGGTTGGTTTGTCACCGATTCTGTTCATAACTTTTATGGACAGAATTTCTAGACGCAGTCAGGGCGTTGAGGGTATCCGGTTTGGTGGCTGCAGGATTAGGTCTCTGCTTTTTGCAAATGATGTGGTACTCTTTCTAGTCTCTCGTCAAACAGTGCACAATGATGTCAACATGTTTGAACTGTACGAATAAAAGAGTCTGTACAGAAACTTGAACATCATTTGCTTTGCAGATCTGTGAAAGAAATCTAAGCAAATCAGAAGAGAAAAATGAATAATGCAAAAAAAGTCACAAGCCTTATGCCATTCAGGATTCTTTCTCAGTAATATCAGAATTGAATCCCTTCTTGAATGGCTTAAAATTCTCCAGAATCTGACTGGTGGACACTTCCACTGAATTTCAGCATGAATGTATCAGATAAGAACACAGAGTTAAACCAAACTTCAATGATGAAGCACATATTCTCTTGGTTTTGCTTATTGAAGAGGTTGAATGAAGTCTTGTTGAATGAAGCTCCTGGTCACACTTGTTTTGTTTGAACATGTTGTAAGTTAATGAGAAAATGAGAAATACTGTATGGTGGAACATAGGGCTGCATAATTAATCGTATTTTACTTGCGATCACGATTTTGGCTGCTACATTTAAATGAGGGTGATTGTCATCAATATTAGCAATTACAAAGCAGGTTAGGTGAACCTCGGATCCAGGAGGAACAGTGTGGTTTTCGTCCTGGTCGTGGAACTGTGGACCAGCTCT
>NC_084567.2:40237500-40247500 GCF_033978685.3 Nerophis lumbriciformis
GAAACCTGTCGCTTAGTAGGAGCCATTTTGTGGTCTTTACAGATGTAAACACACAAAGGAAATGAAACGTAATATCCGCGCGCTTCTTCTTCTTCTACCGGGGCGGGTGGTTGCTTACAGTAGAAGAAGAAGCGCTTCCTGTTCTATGGGGGCGGGTGCTTACCTTGGCGGTTGCTTGCGTAGAAGAAGAAGCACTTCCTCTTCTACGGGGAAAAAAGATGGCGGCTGTTTACCGTAGTTGCGAGACCGAAACTTTATGAAAATGAATCTTAATATTAATCCATATATAAAGCGCACCGGGTTATAAGCCGCACTGTCAGCTTTTGAGTAAATTTGTGGTTTTTAGGTGCGGCTAATAGTGCGGAAAATACGGTACATCTGAAGTGGGAAAGGTGTAGGTTTAAATAAGCTTTGCAAAGTGAAATGATATGAAATTGTGTGATGTATTATGCTGTAAGTGTGTTCATGTTCAAAATAAACTAAATTAAGAAATAATTTTTTTTTTTTTACTTGGGCCGGATTTCAGACGTTGCGGGGCCCTATCTGGCCCGCGGGCCGTAGTTTGGCCATAGGTTTGTAATGATATTACATCATCATGTAGTGAAAAGTGGGAGGGTGCAAAATAGCAGCAGTCCTTCCTGAAAGTTCCCTACAATAAAAGTGTGCGGACCGAGGAGAGAAGTATGATCCGCCAGAAAGTGAACCTGCACACCCGAGGTGGCTCAGCCTCTTGCCGGTCATGCAGGCCGGAGAACCCCAGGGCCCGATAGTGGCCACCGACTCATCCCCCTGGAGAGACGCCGCGCTCGAATTATGTGCTCCGGGACACGCCGGCGTGTTCCTCCTGAGCGGGGTGACAGTCCTCCTGTTGGCCGCAGTCTACAAGCTGCTGTCCGGCCCGCTGGAGCTCCTCAAGGCGCCCGAAGACGTGGGCTACTTCGCCCATGACGGCCGCTCTAAAGCCCGCGCCGCCAACGACACGCGCCGCCGCAGGAAGACCGGAGACCTGCCCCCGGTCTACCCCAACGGCTGGTACCGAATCGTGGACTCCCACATGCTCCGGAAAGGAGAAGTCAGAGATGTGACCATGCTTGGTATGTCAACTTTTAAAATACATTTAAAGTGGATTTTGTTTTTACATTATTTAAATAACATACATTAAATTTACATATGTGTTTTTTTAATAGAATACAATGCAGTCCCTTTATTGTCATTGTCATGGTAACAACGACATTAAGTGCAATCCATCCATCCATTTCCTACCGCTTGTCCCTTTCATTTGCAATTTCAAGAGTCATTTTATGTGTTGTCCTTTGCAGTGGACAATGGTACCGCTAATGTCAAGTAGCTATTTTTCCAACCTTAGCTTTTATTCTGTTTAGTGTTTTTTTTTTTTTTTTGGTGTGTGTAAAAAAAAAAGAGAAGACTTTTAAGAAATAAAACATAAAACAAATAAAATAAACAGACATTACTTACAATGTAAAATGCGTTTTTTTAATGTTTGATCACCTTAAATATTGAACATTAAAAACTGTCGCTTTTCTTGGTTTGAGCATTTAGTTAGTTTATTACTACACTTTAAAAACAAACAAACAAAACGAAAATATATACATATAATAATAATAACTGGGATTTATATAGCGCTTTTCTAAGTACCCAACGTCGCTTTACATGTAACACCCATCAATCATTCACACCTGGTGGTGGTAAGCTACTTTCATAGCCACAGCTGCCCTGGGGTAGACTGACGAAAGCGTGGCTGCAATTTGCGCCAACGGCCCCTCCGACCACCACCTATCATTCATCATTCAATTCACCGGTGTGAGTGGCACCGGGGGCAAAGGGTGAAGTGTCCCGCCCAAGGACACAACGGCAGGGATTTTTGGATGGTAAGAGGCGGGGAGCGAACCTGCAACCCTCAGGTTTCTGGCACGGTTGCTCTACCCACTACGCCATGCCGCCACAAATATATACATATGTGTGTATATATATATATATATATATATATATATAGATATATATATATATATATATATATTCACATATATATACACACATATATATATATATATATACACACATATATATATATATATATATATATATATATATATATATATATATATATATATATATATATATATATATATATATATATATATATATATATATATATATATGTATGTGTGGGGAAAAAAATCACAAGACTATTTCATCTCTACAGGCCTGTTTCATGAGGGGGTTCCCTCAATCATCAGGAGATTTTAATGGGAGCATTCACATACCATGGTTTGTATAGGGCACAGAGTGGGTGGGTACAGGCTGGCGTAGGGGCGTGGTGATTGGCTCATGTGTTACCTAGGAGGTGTTTCCGTCTGTGGCGGCATGCTGATACAATTTCGCTGCGCTTGTTGAGGGATGACAGGTCTGGACGGTATATTATAAATATATATATATATTTCTCTTTCAAGCATAGGTTGCATCTTTTATTACCACTATTGTAAGGTGTGCTGGATGCAAGAATTTGCCATGTTATTGAATATTCAACATTATTGTCTTTGAGGTCCCAAATGTGTTTGCTGAGTTCTGTGGTATTCCGCAGGTTTTGGTTCCTGAAAGAAGCCTTGTGATTGTTCCATCTGGTTTTAAACTCTCCCTCGGTTAATCCTACATATGTGTCGGATGTGTTAATATCCTTGCGTGTTACCTTAGATTGGTAAACAACTGATGTTTGTAAGCACCCCCCGTTGAGAGGGCAATCAGGTTTCTTGCGGCAGTTGCAGCCTTTGTTGGTTTTGGGGTCGCTCTGTCCGGGGGCCGACGGCTCATTTGCAATTGTTTTGTTGTGGTTTGAGATAATTTGTCGTATATTGTTCATACAGCTGTAGCTCAATTTAATGTTGTTCTTGTTGAATACTTTTCTTAGGGTGTTGCCTTTGGGGAAGTGTTTGTCAATCAGACTGAGGAATTTGTGGCCAATGTTAGTTGAGACGTTTTTGCTGTATGGGGGGTTGTACCAGATGATGTTGTTTCGTTTTCTGTTCTTTTTTGGTTGGTTTCCTGGCGTGGGTTCATAGGTGAGGGTGAAATTGTAACCGCTTTCATCAAGGGCTTTTTGGTACGGGGGGGTTGCTTGGTCAAATTCAGCTTTGCTAGATGACAGCATCGATAGCCTTTTATTAATTCCGGTAGGTATTCTTTTCGTGGTGGTGGGTGGGTGGTTGCTGTCATGGTGCACGTATTGGAGTGTTGTGTTGGATTTCGTGAATGGTTGGTAGCTGTTATTTCTCAGGTTGAAAGTGACGTCGAGGAAGTTGACGGTTTGCTTGTTGGCTTCAATCGTGATCCGTAGGCCGTTCTCTTTGAAAATTTGGCATATGCGCTTCTTGGTATTCTCGCTGCTCCTTGGCGAGGCGCGACACACTGCCAGTCCGTCATCACGGTAGATACCAAGGTTCAGGTTGAGGCTAGCAAGCTGGGAGAGGAGGAAACTCCCAACGAGTTCACACCTTTCTGCTCCGTCAAAACTTCCCATAGTGACGTCAAATGTTGCATTGTTCTTTTTTTGCCATGGTGTACTGTTGTGGATGAGTATGGAGTTTTTTGCGTGGATGATGATGTTTCTTTCGTTGCCTGTGATTGAGTCGTAGTCTGAGGCGAAGTCTAGTGCTTGAGTCAGTAGGTCTTGCGTGATGGAAGGGTAAAATTCTTCGATATCGAAGGAGATAAAGTTGTGCTGTTGTTTGTCTTGGATGTTGTTGAACCATTTGATTACTGCTGCTGTATTTCTCCATTGGTTGAGTGGTGTTTTGTCCTTGATTTTTGTGTTGACTCTGTCCAGGATTATTTTGCTGATTTTTCCTATTTCAGATTTAGTTGGGTTTATTAGTCGGCATGTTGGGTTATTTGTGAAGTTTTCCCACACATACATATATATATATATATATATATATATATATATATATATATATATGTATATATATATATATATATATATATATATATATATATATATATATATATATGTATATATATATACATACATATATATATATATATACATATATATATATATATACATATATACATATATATATATATATATATATATATATATATATATATATATATATATATATGTATATATATATATGTATGTATGTATATATATATATATATATATATATATATATATATATATATATATACATATATACATATATATATACATATATATATATATATATATATATACAGTGGGGCAAAAAAGTATTTAGTCAGCCACCGATTGTGCAAGTTCTCCCACTTAAAATGATGACAGAGGTCTGTAATTTTCATCATAGGTACACTTCAACTGTGGGAGACAGAATGTGAAAAAAAATCCAGGAATTCACATTGTAGGAATTTTAAAGAATTTATTTGTAAATTATGGTGGAAAATAAGTATTTGGTCACTTCAAACAAGGAAGATCTCTGGCTCTCACAGACCTGTAACTTCTTCTTTAAGAAGCTCTTCTGTCCTCCACTTTTTACCTGTATTAATGTCACCTGTTTGAACTCGTTATCTGTATAAAAGACACCTGTCCACAGCCTCAAACAGTCAGACTCCAAACTCCACTATGGCCAAGACCAAAGAGCTGTCGAAGGACACCAGGAAAAGAATTGTAGACCTGCACCAGACTGTGAAGAGTGAATCTACAATAGGCAAGCAGCTTGGTGTGAAAAAATTAACTGTGGGAGCAATTATCAGAAAAGGGAAGACATACAAGACCACTGATAATCTCCCTTGATCTGGGGCTCCACGCAAGATCTCATCCCGTGGGGTCAAAATGATCATGAGAACGGTGAGCAAAAATCCCAGAACCACACGGGGGGACCTGGTGAATGACCTGCAGAGAGCTGGGACCAAAGTAACAAAGGTTACCATCAGTAACACACTACGCCGACAGGGAATCAAATCCTGCAGTGCCAGACGTGTCCCCCTGCTTAAGCCAGTGCATGTCCAGGCCCGTCTGAAGTTTGCCAGAGAGCACATGGATGATACAGCAGAGGATTGGGAGAATGTCATGTGGTCAGATGAAACCAAAATAAAACTTTTTGGTATAAACTCAACTCGTCGTGTTTGGAGGAAGAAGAATACTGAGTTGCATCCCAAGAACACCATACCTACTGTGAAGCATGGAGGTGGAAACATCATGCTTTGGGGCTGTTTTTCTGCTAAGGGGACAGGCCAACTGATCCGTGTTAAGGAAAGGATGAATGGGGCCATGGATCGTGAGATTTTGAGCCAAAACCTCCTTCCATCAGTGAGAGCTTTGAAGATGAAACGTGGCTGGGTCTTCCAGCATGACAATGATCCCAAACACACCGCCCGGGCAACGAAGGAGTGGCTCCGTAAGAAGCATTTGAAAGTCCTGGAGTGGCCTAGCCAGTCTCCAGACCTCAACCCCATAGAAAATCTGTGGAGGGAGTTGAAAGTCTGTGTTGCTCGGCGACAGCCCCAAAACATCACTGCTCTCGAGAAGATCTACATGGAGGAATGGGTCAAAATACCAGCTACTGTGTGTGCAAACCTGGTAAAGACCTATAGTAATCGCTTGACCTCTGTTATTGCCAACAAAGGTTATATTACAAATTATTGAGTTGAATTTTTGTTCTTGACCTAATACTTATTTTCCACCATCATTTACAAATAAATTCTTTAAAAATCCTACAATGTGAATTCCTGGATTTTTTTTCTCACATTTTGTCTCCCACAGTTGAAGTGTATCTATGATGAAAATTACAGACCTCTGTCATCATTTTAAGTGGGAGAACTTGCACAATTGGTGGCTGACTAAATACTTTTTTGCCCCACTGTATGTATATATGTGTATATATATATATATACATATATATATATATATATATATATATATATATATATATATATATATATATATATATATATATATATATATATATATATATATATATATATATATATATATATACAGTACATCATTCAATGTATTTTCTTTATTTTCATGACTATTTACATCAAAACTATGAATGAACACATGTGGAGTTATGTACTTAACAAAAATATAAAGGTGAAATAACCGAAAACATGTTTTATATTCTAGTTTCTTCAAAATAGCCACCCTTTGCTCTGATGACTGCTTTGCACACTCTTGGCATTCTCTCCATGAGCTTCAAGAGGTAGTCACCTGAAATGGTTTTCACTTCACAGGTGTGCTTGAAGCTCATCAAGAGAATGCCAAGAGTGTGCGAAAAAGTTTATATTATATATATATATATATATATATATATATATATATATATATATATACATATATATATATATATATATATATATATATATATATATATATATAAACTTTTTGGCTTATACATAAATATATGTGAATAATGCTGTATTATAGACTGTATTTATATTATTCACATGTAAAAAAAATACCCAAATGTTTATTGTCTATTGTGAGCGAATTGTGGTGCTGAATTTCCCCCAGGGATCAATAAAGTACTTTCTATTTTATTTTATTAGTAAATCAGAGGCTACTCAGAGGGTGAGATAACTCCTGAAAATTACTAGTTTAGAATGGGCAAAGGTAAAGATGTGTGTGTTCAAGTTGAAAGAAACGGAAACTACATATAAAATGACCTCAAACATACCTAAAATATGAGGCATAACGATGCAATATGTACATACAGCTAGCATAAATAGCATGTTAGCATCGATTAGCTTGCAGTCGCGCAGTGACCAAATATGTCTGACTCGCACTCCACACGAGTCAATAACATCAACAAAGCTCCCCTTTGTGCATTCACGCACAGCATAAAACGTTTGACGGACAAATACAGTTGCCACATCTTTCCGTGGCAACATCAAGGAAAGTAGCACATGTGAACAAACTATGGTGCGTTCAAGGACTTCCGAAATGTAGGACAAAATTGCGCACGCCAAATACTCTCATCAGAGTAGTGGGATTTCTAACATTTAGGAATGTTTGTGTCATGTTTGTTCTCCTACAGAAACCATATCAAAACAAAACATTTAAATAATTTAAAAAATGTCCTCATCTTTATTCATTTTCATACATTTTTGAAAAAGCTCCAGAGAACCACTAGGGCAGCGCAAAATAGCCGCTCGTGGCTAAGTAGAGGTTTTATTTAACGAGTGTATGACATATTTTGGGCCTCTGTAACATTCTACACAGTTTGAACAGTAACACTGTGTTTGAATACATTTATATTTCATTGGAAAAAAATCTCACTTATCACCTCAATCTATTTAATCTACTAGTAAAAGCACTTTTACATAGGACGACAATGCATTGCTGGGTCTGTAACCTGAACATATTCCTCCATGTTGACCCCTATGACCTTGACAGTCTATTGAGACTAATTGAAGTCTTGTAATGGCGTCTTTAAAGGAGACAATACAAAAGGTATCGGACCGAAAACGTGTTGCAACCTGTCAGTGAGACTTTGTGCACAACTGATAACGCAACAAAGGAAACATCAGAATCAGAATCAGCTTTATTGTCATTACGCAAGGTAACGAGATTGAGGCCATTCCATACAGTGCGATGTGTGCATGCTAGAAAAACAATGTGCAAATATATAAAAATATAGAAGTGCAATGAATATGGTGTGAAATTAATATATACATGAAAAAAACAAAACAAAAACAGGGTGGTTGGTGGAATGGGTTATTGCACCGAAGAGAAGGCAGTTATGAGGGACAATGGGGCAGTCCGTTCAGGATGGTTATGGCCCTGGGGAAGAAGCTGTTCTTTATTAGCCTGTTTGTTTTTGGTTTTAAAGGAAACATGCAGTCATATTTCAAGCATGTTAGTCAGCACATTTGGATTCTTAGGAACAGCAACTTGGCAAACGATGCCAGACTGATGACATTCCGATTGTTCAAGGCGTCAAATCCTTTTAATGACGAGTCCCTGAGTGCACCTTGCAACACAACACTTTCACTTTCTGTCACAGCCGGTGTCTTTTATTGTGTCAAAAGCTACTACCGTATTTTTCGGACTATAAGTCGCAGTTTTTTTCATAGTTTATGAAAGTTGCATGTTTTTTTCCTTCTTTATTATGCATTTTTGGCAGGTGCGACTTATACTCCGCTGCGCCTTATACTCTGAAAAATACGGTAAACGTCTCAGGTGTTCACCTAGATCAGGGGTCGGCAACCCGCGGCTCCGGAGCCACATGCGGCTCTTTGATCACTCTGATGCGGCTCAGCAGCTTACTTGCCGACCCCCAATTTTCCCAATTTTCCCGGGAGACTTCCGGATTTCAGTGCCTCTCGCAGAAAACTCCCGGGATTAATATTCTCCGATTTTCACCCTTACAGTTATAATAAGGGCGTACCATGATGGTACAACATTTGGCGCCCTCTACAATCTGTATTAGCAGCGTGCCCGCCCAACAACTTGTTATACAGTATGCATCTTCTGATTGCACACGTACATGACAGCAAGGCATAATTGGTCAACAGCCACACAGGTTACACTGACGGTGACCATATAAAACAACTTTAACACTCTTACTAATAATGCGCCACACTTTGAACCAAAACCAAACAAGAATGACAAACACATTTCGGGAGAACATCTGCACCTTAACACAACATAAACATAACAGAACAAATACCCAGAATCCCATGCAGCCCTGACTATTCCGGGCTACATTATACACCCCTGCTACCACCAAACCCCGCCCCCACCCCGCCTGTATTTTATATATATATATATATATATATATATATATATATATATATACATGTGCTGATGTAGCCAGTTACACTGGAAGCATACATCAGCACATGTGTGGAAAAAATTGTTATGCAAGTAAAAAAAACGCATTGACTTGAGAAGGTGTTTCCAAACTTTTGGCCTGTTATATATATATATATATATATATATATATATATATATGTATGTGTGGGAAAAAAAATCACAAGACTACTTCATCTCTACAGGCCTGTTTCATGAGGGGGTTCCCTCAATCATCAGGAGATTTTGAGGGAACCTCCTCATGAAACAGGCCTGTAGAGATGAAGTAGTCTTGTGATTTTTTTTCCCACACATACATATATTGCGCTCTACTACGGTATCGAGCACTATTTTTTGGATAACCTTATTAAGACATATATATATATATATATATATATATATATATATATATATATATATATATATATATATATATATATATATATATATATATACAGAACAAATACCCAGAATCCCATGCAGCCCTGACTATTCCGGGCTACATTATACACCCCTGCTACCACCAAACCCCGCCGCCACCCTGCCTGTATTATATATATATATATATATATATATATATATATATATATATATATATATATATATATATATATATATATATATATATATATATATATATATATATATATATATATATATATATATATATATATATATATATGTCTTAATAAGGTTATCCAAAAAATAGTGCTCGATACCGTAGTAGAGCGCAATATATGTATGTGTGGGAAAAAAAAATCACAAGACTACTTCAGGAGATGATTGAGGGAACCCCTCATGAAACAGGCCTGTAGAGATGAAGTAGTCTTGTGATTTTTTTTCCCACACATACATATATATATATATATATATATATATATATATATATATATATATATATATATATATATGTCAATGCGTTTTTTTTATTTGCATAACAATTTTTTCCACACATGTGCTGATGTATGCTTCCAGTGTAACTGGCTACATCAGCACATGTGTGGAAAACATTGTGCCCACAAAACAATACAAAACATACCCAAACCAAAAACCCTGGATTAACTGTGATGTTCGGTCCAAGCTACATGCCCGCTCCACTGCATTTGTCTCAGGCAACGCTGAGGACTACAAGAAGGCTAGATATGACCTGCGTAAATCCATCAGCGAGGCCAAGGGACAATACAGACTAAAGCTGGAGGGATTCTACTC
>NC_084567.2:40255000-40387500 GCF_033978685.3 Nerophis lumbriciformis
CATCAATACTAGCTAAAAATGTGTTTTCATCTCATCGAATTGAACGCAGGCTGTGAAGATTGTGTATTCGATATGAGAGGTGTCACCCCTGTTTTTTTGTTGTTGGCCAAACATGTACCGAACTACAAGGAGGCGTTGGAGAAGAACAAAACTTGTTTATTAGACTTCATCTTCATCTTCATTAGCCAAAGTTTTTGAGTTTTATTTTGATATAAAAAAGTAAACACCGTGTTTTTTTTACATTACTTGTGTTTTTTTCATGTCACAAAGGTATTTTACTCCAAAAACCATTCATGTGACACAGTATTTTGTTAATTACTATATGACACATTTATGCTCAAACTCTTAGTGGATCTGTGCCGATACAGCATCTACATGTACATATACATGTACATAACTCAATAATAATAATAATAATAATAATAATAATAATAATAATTACAAAAAATACCTAATTCTATCAAAATGTAAAAATAGAGATAAAGGCATCATGGAATGACAAAAAGCTGACAAATTGATATTATTAAAGAAATTTAAAAAAATAATATTTATCTTTATATATATGGATAACGTTTATCTATAGCCTCTTTATTATACATTACAAATGACTGCTTTACCTAACAATCAGCAATCATGATTTCAATATTGATAACAATAAAACTACTACCTAGACCTACTCAGTGGGCTAGTGGTTAGAGTGTCCGCCCTGAGATCGGTAGGTTGTGAGTTCAAACCCCGGCCGAGTCATACCAAAGACTATAAAAATGGCGAGCCATTACCTCCCTGCTTGGCACTCAGCATCAAGGCTTGGAATTGGGGGTTAAATCACCAAAAATGATTCCCGGGCGCGGCCACCGCTGCTGCTCACTGCTCCCCTCACCTCCCAGGGGGTGAACAAGGGGATGGGTCAAATGCAGAGGACAAATCTCACCACATCATGTGCATGACAATCCTTGGTACTTTAACTTTAACTTTAACTTAACCTAATAATCTTAATTATTACTTTGGCCATAATTGGCAGCCCTTGATTACATACATGAACACTATTTTTATCTATAAGGACAAAAAGTGCAGATGGCCATCAGGTGCCATCTTTCAACATTCATTATATATATATATATATATATATATATATATATATATATATATATATATATATATATATATATATATATATATATATACAAACAAAAATGTATTGTATTGCCTTATTGTAAAGAAACCATTTGTAATGTGATATTACATAGAATAGAATAGAATAGAATAGAATAGAATGGACTTTATTAGGGCCCGCATGGCCCATTGCAAAAGGACTCCCGAAGGGAGTCCTTATGCAATGGGACATAAGGACCTATTGAATTTCTAAGGTTTTATTATTATTATTATTCTTTTTTCTTCCGCCGCCACTTTGCGCTGCAATTTGACCCACTTAACATGCTTCAAAACTCACCATATTTGACCCACACGTCAGGACCTGCGGAAATTGCCTTTTAATAAAAAAAACGAACAGCAAAACTCAAAATTGCGCTCTAGCGCCCCCTAGGGAAAAAAAAAAAACTAGACTGCCTGTAACTCCCACTAGGAAGGTCGGAGACAAAAACAAAACCTTTACAAAAACAAAAACCTCTATGTAGGTCTGACTCAGACCTAACTTTCATAATGGTACATTCTCGGGCTAAAATCAACAGGAAGTTGGCAATTCCCCCTTCAAGACAAAAAAGTACTAAAAACAGTCACTTTTGCCTCTTTGAGCTGTAATTTGACCCCCTTAACATGCTTCAAAACTCACCAAACTGAACACACACATTAGGACTGGCTAAAATTGTGATCTAATGAAAAAACCTAACCCCAAATCTAATGAAAAAACCTAACCCCAAATCTAAAAAATGCGCTCTACCGCAATTTTTGAATAAAACGCAGAAAAAACTGCTCCTCGGAAGAAAAAAATGACATAACTGCCTGTAACTCCCACTGGGAAGGTCGGAGAGACATGAAACAAAAACCTCTATGTAGGTCTCACTTAGACCTACATTTCATAAATTGACAACCCCCAGCAAAAATCAACAGGAAGTTTGCTATTCCCCCTTCAAAACAAATTTTTTTGTAAAAACCGGTCACCTTCCTTCAAAAACGATCTCCTCTGAGCGCGTTTGTCGTTTCGCCTTCAAACTAACACAGGAGAGAGATTGAACCCTTGTGATTACAATGACAGAAACTGCTCCGGTTTTGATTTTATGACCCTTCAAAGACCCGCTGCGCTGATGCGGCTGCGCTGCTGTTTTTTTAAGATGGCTGCTTAAAAGCAGGAAGCACCAACATGCCCACACAATGCAGACAAGGTAGGTACACTAGACAAAAGTCTTGGGACACTTCAGACTAAAAGTAGACAAAAGTATTGGGACACTTAGGACTAGCACCTGCCAAATACGCGGGCCCGACCAACGCTGCTTGCAGCTTTAATTGTCATTATATTTGCATAAAATGAGATTAAGGGTCCAAGTTGTGTGATTTGTGTTGTTTAATTTGCACACACTCTGCATTTCAGTGCCGGATTTTGCCAAAGTGACCGCCTGGCCCAGCTGTGAAGTTAACGGTCAAATCCTGCTGTGGTTTCACTGCGATAGAGAAGAGCCTCAGTGGACTGTTCCGGAACAGCAGGAGATCACCAAGGGCGAGTGGGTCTATCGCGGCCGAACGGAACATTTTGTCAACGCGCACATACAGGTAAGTGTCCGGGCTGCACAAAGTACAGTGAAACCTGCTTAGGTCCAAAGTCCTCTCAGACTTAATCGAAACTGAAACCAGCCATCGTTTACTTATTTAGAGCAACGATCCTCAAACTATAGCACGTGTACCACTAGTAGTACACAGACTCCATCTAATGTCAAACACAGTGTTACTGTTCAAACTGCAATGTTACTGTCACGTTCAAACACTGAGGACATCTGTTAAACAAGACAAAAGGCAAGGAATCAAACAGAGACAGAATTCAATTTGGACTCAGTATTGAGGAGAGACATGGCCACTGCACTCTCTGCACAGTCCTGCACCACGCTCTGACGAAGAAGGTTTTCGTCTACTCCTTTATTCAGATGTTCAATGTTCACGCACCAACACATGTCACAGCAGGAATGGGACGTATTTAAAACAGTCATTGTTTTCGGTCGCTTTGAAGTCCAAGAAGTGGGATTTCTCGGGCTTGGGCTCTTCCTGGATCCAGCTGGGGCAGGTGTTGGAGGACAATGGATAACCCCTCCCGTCTCCTGACCACAGCGACTTCAAGAGGGCAGCGGGTCGTAAACAGCGTTGACCTCGGTCACCAAATAGTTGGAAGAGAGTTTGTGAATTACTTCAAAGAGAGTTCGTTTAACACTTCAAAGAGAGTTCCTCTGGGAGTTGAGCAGATCCTGCCGTCTGTCCGTGTTGAAATCACAGTGGCGTTTCACGAGCCTTCTTCCTCTTGTTAGGCCTCGAAAGACAGCATTCATAATACAACGTTTCGTTTGTGATAACTTACAAACAATTATTCCAACAGTTACAGTGGCCAAAAATAGTAAATACTCTTGTTAGGGAAAACCTCTGACTTGTTTTTATTGAATACTTAGGCCTGCTATGCTACTGTATTTTAATGTTGGTCATTATGGTGGTACTTGGAAAGTCAAATTTTTTCTGTAGTGGCACTTGGTAAACAAAAAGTTTGAGAACCACTGATTTAAAGAGAAGGAGTGAAAATACAGAATTTTAGATGTGTATATTAACGACAGTGACAATATAGCTTTTTGTGCATGAACAATAATAACATGAATAAATGAATTTAAAAAAATAGAGTTGTACTAGTAGAGTATTGCAGTTAAGGCTGAAACGACGCGTCGACGTAGTCGACGTCATCGGTTACGTAAATACGTCAACGCCGTTTTTGTGCGTCGGCGCGTCGCATATTTACGTCACACTACTGTCATGGCGGAGCGCAAAGCAGACGATGCGAGCGAGGGGAAAAAAGCACGCCAAAAGTCGTCAAAAGTGTGGGAGTATTTCAATAAACGGCCTAATAATGTTGTTGTATGCACACTGTGTCGAGCGGAAATGGCCTATCATAGCAGCACAACGGCTATGAACGAACATTTGAAAAGAAAACCCCCGACAGCGTTCTTGCCATCACCATCAACAAGTCAATCGTCCGCGTGCGTATACGTTGTCATTATTACACAAAAACATGAATGTGTCATTTGTAGCTGCGTTGTAAATTCATAAACTAAAGCACCGTTTGCTCTGAGAGGCGCGTTTGGCGTGCCTGTTCAGTGTTTACAAAGACACGCTCCTCTTTAACGCTGTGGAGAGGCGGCGGCGGCGAGCGAGCGGCGAGGCGGGGCGCGCCGGGAGCGACGCCGCAAGAGACAGGGGACGACGAGCGAGCGAGGAAGAGGAGCTGAAAAGCGAGGAAAGAAAGAGAAAAGAGTTGGAAGAGAAAAGACTTTGTGTAAAGTTAAAAGATTGTAAACCTGGCAAAGCCGTCTGGCGTTCAGTCTGTCGGTCCTGAAAGAACCCCACAGCACAAGACGTGTCACAAACGCTAACGTTAATTAGTTGTGCAAATACCTTTTACAACATTAACAGTTACATATACTATGTACAAACCAACAATTAACTTTCACTTTAATCATACTATCATTGTTGTGTTATTAAGCAAAATAAGCAATACTTTTACTTTTGTTGAAATGTTTACACTGTACATTTTTTTGTATTGGATGTTTAGCTTTATTTTTGCACATTTTAGCAAATAAGCAATACTTTTACTTTTGTTGAAATGTTTACACTTGTTACAGAATATTTCCGTTTTGCACTTTTTTGTATTGGATGTTTATCTTTATTTTTGCACATTTTAAAGCAAAATAAGCAATACTTTTACTTTTTAAATGCTTATACTATTCCAGAATATTAAGATTTGCACTGGATGTTTACTTTTATATTTGCACATTAAAAAGCAAATAAGCTACTTTTAATTTTGTTAAATGTTAAAAGTTTTAAATGTTTACATTGTTACAGAATATTTTGTCATGTTGTTGTCAATGTTGACTGAGTGGCCATACTTTTTTTTTTGTAAATAAAAGCCATGCCTTTTGAAAAAACTGGCCTACATTTATTTTTTCCTCTTCATTTTAAATTAAAAAAAAAATCGGTAAAAGGAAAAATAATCTATAGATTAATCGAAAAAAATAATCTATAGATTAACCGATTAATCGGAAAAATAATCTATAGATTAATCGATAGAAAAATAATCGTTAGCTGCAGCCCTAATTGCAGTCCTAATGAATCAAAAACAGTACTCAGGAAGAGGTGCTTTAAAAACATGGCGAGCTAGTTAGCAGCAAGTGTCCATAGTGTTTTAGCTACTTCTAAATCACTAATCCTCGCCTCCATGGCGACAAATAAAGTACGTTTCTCACAAGTATTATTATCACTGCAGGACGAGGAATATCTAAACATGTAAACACGTGACAGATAAAGCGGTCGATGCCCCTCAATGTCACAGGAGATTCCTGAGAACGCCGCAGACCTGTCTCACCTGTCTCACCTGCACACGGCGAGTATCCTCAGCGGAGCCGACCTGCGCTACACCAACATGGACCGCTGGCAGTTTGTGCGACATTATTGGAAGGTATGTTCATTGTATTTTTTCAGAAAAGCCTTTGTTCAATTTCCGTGACCACAATAGCCTTAAAAAAATAAAAATAAAAATATGAATATATATATATATATATATATATTTTTTTTTTTTTTTTTTGTTCATAGTTTTGATGTGACAATCTACAATGTAAATAGTCATGAAAATAAAGAAAATGCATTGAATGAGAAGGTGTGTCCACACTGTTGGCCTGTATTATATACTGTATATATATATATATATATATATATATATATATATATATATATATATATATATATATATATATATATATATATATATATATATATATATATTTATATATATAATTTAAATTTTTTAATATATTTATACTACAAAAAAACAACAACAAAAACAAAACATCCATCCATCATCCATCCATTTCCTACCGCTTGTCCCTACTTTTTATTTTTTTGTATTTTTTAATTTTTTTAATTTATTTTATTTTATTTTTTGTTTTTTTTGTACTATATATATATATATATATATATATATATATATATATATATATATATATATATATATATATGTATATAAAAAAAAAATATATATATAATTTTTATTTTTTAATATATTTATACTACAAAAAACAACAACAAAAACAAAACATCCATCCATCATCCATCCATTTTCTACCGCTTGTCCCTACTTTTTATTTTTTTGTATTTTTTAATTTGTTAATTTTTTTAATTTATTTTATTTTATTTTTTGTTTTTTTTGTACTATATATATATATATATATACATATATATATATATATATATATATATATATATATATATATATATATATATATATATATATATGTATATATATATGTATATGTATAAAAAAAAAATATATATATATATATATATATAATTTTTATTTTTTAATATATTTATACTACAAAAAACAACAACAAAAACAAAACATCCATCCATCATCCATCCATTTTCTACCGCTTGTCCCTACTTTTTATTTTTTTGTATTTATAAATTTTTAATTTTTTTTTATTTATTTTATTTTATTTTTTGTTTTTTTTGTACTATATATATATATATATATATATATATATATATATATATATATATATAATTTGTATTTGTTTTAATATATATATATCTCAGCTGCATTCAAACAAACAAAAAAACAAAAACAAAAAAATAATATATATATATATATATATATATATTGTTGTTGTTGTTGTTTTTGTTTTTTTGTACTATAAATATATATATATATATATATATATATATATATATATACATATATATATATATATATATATATATATATATATATATAAATTATAATACAAATATATATATATATATATACATATATGAATGATGGGTTCCCACTTCTCTGTGAGCGCTTTGAGTATCTAATAATAGAAAAGCGCGATATAAAATCGAATCCATTATTATTATTATTATATATTTTCTTTTTTAATATATATATAGTACAAAAAAAACAACAAAACAAACCAAAAAAAAAAAAAATATATATATATATATATATATATATATATATATATATATATATATATATATAGTACAGGCCAATAGTACTATAGGCCAACAGTGTGGACCCATGTATGTACTTAACAAAAAAAGGTGAAATAACTGAAAACATGTTTTATATTCTAGTTTCTTCAAAAATAGCCACCCTTTGCTCTGATTGCTGCTTTGCACACTCTTGGCATTCTCTCGATGAGCTTCAACAGGTAGTCACCTGAAACGGTTTTTAGGTGTGCCTGAAGCTCATGCAGAGAATGCCAAGAGTGTGCAAAGCAGTAATCAGAGCAAAGGGTGGCTATTATATAGAATATAAAACAAGTTTTCAGTTATTTCTCCTTTTTTTGTTTTTTTTGAAAAGTATCAAAATACATGTTGGTACCGGTACCAAACTATTGGTATTGGGACAACCCTACATGGTACTGTACACTGTATAAGTGTGTGTGTGTGTGTGTGTGTGTGTGTGTTGTTGTTCCAGGCTGAGTGGGCACCAGAGAAGATCCCCAACAATCATTGTTCTCAGATGCTCGTGGAACATACTCTTTATGTGTTTGGACGCCATTGGTCAGTGTTGGATCTGCATGTTGTTGCTCGACAGGTACAAGAAGGTTGAAATAAAAAGCATTTTGAAGGCATATGCATGTGATCCCACAGTACGTATGGTCTTTGTGTCACAGGTGGGACCAGGACTGGTGTTCATGCGCTTCAACCACAGCTTCTTAGGCTCTGGCGTGGTCATGCAGAGTGTGACACCAGTGGAGCCTTTGTTGCAGTGTGTCACACACACCATCTTCTACCAGGCCAACATTCCCGCCCTGGTGCCCAAATTCTTCCTGAAAGCAGAATCCATTCAGGTGAGGCCAAGTTACGCACTACATCACGCATGATGATCGTTAGCTACATCGTTATTATTTGTTACCAAGTTAAAGAAGGTGTATGGCTGGGGAATTAGAGTACAATTAGCTAAAAAAGTTAGGACTATAATGGCCCATAATTAATTAGTTCCTGGCTTGGCTCAGTCTGTAAGTACAAAACCCAAAAGCAGTGAAGTTGGTAAATAAAAAGAGAATACAATGATTTGCAAATCCTTTTCAACTTATATTCAATTGAATAGACTGTTTCATGTTTCCAACTGAGAAACTTCATTTTTACCACTGTGTTGCATGGCCTTTCCTTTTAACAACACTCAGTAAACGTTTGGGAAATGAAGAGACACATTTTTGAAGGTGCAATTCTTTCCCATTCTTGCTTGATGTACATTTGTTGACAAAGTGGTGACCCTCGCCCCGTCCTTGTTTGTGAGTGACTGAGCATGGAAGCTGCTTTTATACCCAATCATGGCACCCACCTGTTCCCAATTAGCCTGTTCACCTGCGGGATGTTCCAAATAAGTGTGTGATGAGCATTCCTCAACTTTGTCGGGTTTTTTTTTTGTAAAAATTTCATTTTACATGTGTAAAAATTCCATTTTACATAGGTAAAAAATCAATTTAACAAAGATCAAAATTCCATTTTACCTAGGTCAAAATTCCGTTTTACCTAGGTCAAAATTCCATTTTACATAGGTACAAATTCCATTTTACATAGGTAAAAAAATACAATTTGCCTAGGTAAAAATTGCATTTTAAATAGGTAAGACATCCATTTGACATAGGTAAAAATTCCATTTTACCTAGGTAAAAATTCCATTTTACAAAGGTAAAATTCCATTTTACATAGATAAAAATTAAATTTTACCTGGGTCTAAATTCCATTTTAATTGGTAAAAATTCCATTTTACATAGGTAAAAATTCCATTTGACATAGATAAAAATTCAATTTTACCCAGGTCCAAATTCCATTTTAATTGGTAAAAATTCCATTTGACATAGATAAAAATTCAATTTTACCCGGGTCTAAATTCAATTTTAATTGGTAAAAATTCCATTTGACATAGGTAAAAATTCAATTTTACCTACGTAAAAATTCCATTTTACCTAGGTCCAAATTCCATTTTACATAGGTAAAAATTCCACTTTACACAGGTAGTAATTCCATTTTACATAGGTACACAAATACATTTTGCCTAGGTAAAAATTGCATTTTAAATAGGTAAAACATCCATTTGACATAGGTAAAAATTCCATTTTACAAAGGTAAAAATTCCATTTTACACAGGTAGAAAATCCATTTGACATAGGTAAAAATTCAATTTTACCTAGATCTAAATTCCATTTTAATTGGTAAAAATTCCATTTTACATAGATAAAAATAAAATTTTACCGACGTAAAAATTCCATTTTACCTAGGTCAAAATTCCATTTTACATAGGTACAAATTCCATTTTACCTACGTAAAAATTCCATTTTACATAGGTAAAAATTCCATTTTACATAGGTACAAATTCCATTTTACATAGGTAAAAATTCCATTTGACATAGGTAAAAATTCAATTTTACCTAGGTCTAAATTCCATTTTAATTGGTAAAAATTCCATTTTACCTACGTAAAAATTCCATTTTACCTAGGTCCAAATTCAATTTTACATAGGTACAAATTCCATTTTACATAGGTAAAAATTCCATTTTACACAGGTAGAAATTCCATTTTACATAGGTAAAAAAATAAATTTTGCCTAGGTAAAAATTGCATTTTAAATAAGTAAAATATCCATTTGACATAGGTAAAAATTCCATTTGACATAGGTAAAAATTCTATTTTACCTAGGTCTAAATTCCATTTTAATTGGTAAAAATTCCATTTTACCTACGTAAAAATTCCATTTTACCTAGGTCCAAATTTAATTTTACATAGGTACAAATTCCATTTTACATAGGTACAAATTCCATTTTACATAGGTAAAAATTCCATTTTACACAGGTAGAAATTCCATTTTACATAGGTAAAAAATATTTTTTATTTTTATTTTTTATTTTATTTTTTTTTCATGTATATATTCATTTCACACCATATTCATTGCACTTCTACATTTTTTATATTTCTATATATTTGCACATTGTTTTTCTAGCATGCACACATCGCACTGTATGGAATGGCCTCAATCTCGTTACCTTGCGTAATGACAATAAAGCTGATTCTGATTCTAAAAAAATAAATTTTGCCGAGGTAAAAATTGCATTTTAAATAAGTAAAACATCCATTTGACATAGGTAAAAATTCCATTTTACAAAGGTAAAAATTCCATTTTACACAGGTAGAAATTAACTTTTACATAGGTAAAAAATATATTTTTTGCCTAGGTAAAAATTCCATTTTACATAGGTAAAAAATCTATTTGACATAGGTAAAAAATCCATTTTACCTAGGTCTAAATTCCATTTTAATTGGTAAAAATTCCATTTTACATAGGTAAAAATTCCATTTTACCTACGTAAAAATTCCATTTTACCTAGGTCAAAATTCCATTTTACATAGGTAAAAATTCCATTTGACATAAGTAAAAAATCCATTTGACATAAGTAAAAATTAAATTTTACCTAGGTCTAAATTCCATTTTAATTGGTAAAAATTCCATTTTACATAGGTAAAAATTCCATTTTACCTACGTAAAAATTCCATTTTACCTAGGTCAAAATTCCATTTTACATAGGTAAAAATTCCATTTGACATAAGTAAAAATTTAATTTTACCTAGGTCTAAATTCCATTTTAATTGGTAAAAATTCCATTTTACATAGGTAAAAAAATCCATTTTACATAGGTAGAAATTCCATTTTACCTATGTAAAAATTCCATATTACATAGGTAAAAAAATCCATTTTACATAGGTAGAAATTCCATTTTACCGACGTAAAAATTCCATTTTACCTAGGTCAAAATTCCATTTTACATAGGTAAAAATTCCATTTGACATAAGTAAAAAATCCATTTGACATAAGTAAAAATTAAATTTTACCTAGGTCTAAATTCCATTTTAATTGGTAAAAATTCCATTTTACATAGGTAAAAATTCCATTTTACCTACGTAAAAATTCCATTTTACCTAGGTCAAAATTCCATTTTACATAGGTAAAAATTCCATTTGACATAAGTAAAAATTAAATTTTACCTAGGTCTAAATTCCATTTTAATTGGTAAAAATTCCATTTTACATAGGTAAAAATTCCATTTGACATAAGTAAAAAATCCATTTGACATAAGTAAAAATTAAATTTTACCTAGGTCTAAATTCCATTTTAATTGGTAAAAATTCCATTTTACATAGGTAAAAATTCCATTTTACCTACGTAAAAATTCCATTTTACCTAGGTCAAAATTCCATTTTACATAGGTAAAAATTCCATTTGACATAAGTAAAAATTAAATTTTACCTAGGTCTAAATTCCATTTTAATTGGTAAAAATTCCATTTTACATAGGTAAAAAAATCCATTTTACATAGGTAGAAATTCCATTTTACCTATGTAAAAATTCTATATTACATAGGTAAAAAAATCCATTTTACATAGGTAGAAATTCCATTTTACCGACGTAAAAATTCCATTTTACCTAGGTCAAAATTCAATTTTACATAGGTGCAAATTCCATTTTATATAGGTAAAAATTCCATTTTACAAAGGTAAAAATTCCATTTTACATAGGTAGAAATTCCATTTTACCGACGTAAAAATTCCATTTTACCTAGGTCAAAATTCCATTTTACATAGGTAAAAATTCCATTTGACATAAGTAAAAAATCCATTTGACATAAGTAAAAATTAAATTTTACCTAGGTCTAAATTCCATTTTAATTGGTAAAAATTCCATTTTACATAGGTAAAAATTCCATTTTACCTACGTAAAAATTCCATTTTACCTAGGTCAAAATTCCATTTTACATAGGTAAAAATTCCATTTGACATAAGTAAAAATTAAATTTTACCTAGGTCTAAATTCCATTTTAATTGGTAAAAATTCCATTTTACATAGGTAAAAATTCCATTTGACATAAGTAAAAAATCCATTTGACATAAGTAAAAATTAAATTTTACCTAGGTCTAAATTCCATTTTAATTGGTAAAAATTCCATTTTACATAGGTAAAAATTCCATTTTACCTACGTAAAAATTCCATTTTACCTAGGTCAAAATTCCATTTTACATAGGTAAAAATTCCATTTGACATAAGTAAAAATTAAATTTTACCTAGGTCTAAATTCCATTTTAATTGGTAAAAATTCCATTTTACATAGGTAAAAATTCCATTTGACATAAGTAAAAAATCCATTTGACATAAGTAAAAATTAAATTTTACCTAGGTCTAAATTCCATTTTAATTGGTAAAAATTCCATTTTACATAGGTAAAAATTCAATTTTACCTACGTAAAAATTCCATTTTACCTAGGTCAAAATTCCATTTTAATTGGTAAAAATTCCATTTTACATAGGTAAAAAAATCCATTTTACATAGGTAGAAATTCCATTTTACCTATGTAAAAATTCCATATTACATAGGTAAAAAAATCCATTTTACATAGGTAGAAATTCCATTTTACCGACGTAAAAATTCCATTTTACCTAGGTCAAAATTCAATTTTACATAGGTGCAAATTCCATTTTATATAGGTAAAAATTCCATTTTACAAAGGTAAAAATTCCATTTTACAGAGGTAGAAATTAACTTTTACATAGGTAAAAAAAATATTTTTTGCCTAGGTAAAAATTCCATTTTACATAGGTAAAAAATCTATTTGACATAGGTAAAAATTCCATTTTACCTAGGTCTAAATTCCATTTTAATTGGTAAAAATTCCATTTTACCTACGTAAAAATTCCATTTTACCTAGGTCAAAATTCCATTTTACATAGGTAAAAATTCCATTTGACATAAGTAAAAAATCCATTTGACATAAGTAAAAATTAAATTTTACCTAGGTCTAAATTCCATTTTAATTGGTAAAAATTCCATTTTACATAGGTAAAAAAATCCATTTTACATAGGTAGAAATTCCATTTTACCCACGTAAAAATTCCATTTTACTTAGGTCAAAATTCAATTTTACATAGGTGCAAATTCCATTTTATATAGGTAAAAATTCCATTTTACACAGGTAGAAATTCCATTTTACATAGGTAAAAAAATAAATTTTGCCTAGGTAAAAATTGCATTTTAAAGAAGTAAAACATCCATTTGACATAGGTAAAAATTCCATTTTACCTTGGTAAAAAAATCCATTTTACATAGGTAAAAATTCCATTTTACAAAGGTAAAAATTCCATTTTACACAGTTAGAAATTAATCTTTACATAGGTAAAAAAATATATATTTTGCCTAGGTAAAAATTCCATTTTACATAGGTAAAAAATCCATTTGACATAGGTAAAAATTCAATTTTACCTAGGTCTAAATTCCATTTTAATTAGTAAAAATTCCATTTTACATAGATAAAAATAAAATTTTACCGACGTAAAAATTCCATTTTACCTAGGTCAAAATTCTATTTTACATAGGTACAAATTCCATTTTACCTACGTAAAAATTCCATTTTACATAGGTCAAAATTCCATTTTACATAGGTAAAAATTCCATTTGACATAGGTAAAAATTCAATTTTACCTAGGTCTAAATTCCATTTTAATTGGTCAAAATTCCATTTTACATAGGTACAAATTCCATTTTACATAGGTACAAATTCCATTTTACATAGGTAAAAATTCCATTTTACACAGGTAGAAATTCCATTTTACATAGGTAAAAAAATACATTTTGCCGAGTTAAAAATTGCATTTTAAATACCGTAGGTAAGACATCCATTTGACCTAGGTAAAAATTCCATTTTACATAGGTAAAAATTCCATTTTACAAAGGTAAAAATTCCATTTTACATAGGTAAAAATTCCATTTGACATAGGTAAAAATTCAATTTTACCCGGGTCTAAATTTCATTTTAATTGGTAAAAATTCAATTTGACATAGGTAAAAATTCCATTTTACCCAGGTCCAAATTCCATTTTACATAGGTAAAAATTCCACTTTACACAGGTAGAATTTTCCATTTTACATAGGTACACAAATAAATTTTGCCAAGGTAAAAATTCCACTTTACACAGGTAGAATTTTCCATTTTACATAGGTACACAAATAAATTTTGCCAAGGTAAAAATTCCATTTTACAAAGGTAAAAATTCCATTTTACACAGGTAGAAATTAACTTTTACATAGGTAAAAAATATATATTTTGCCTAGGTAAAAATTCCATTTTACATAGGTAAAAAATCCATTTGACACAGGTAAAAATTCCATTTTACCTAGGTCTAAATTCCATTTTAATTGGTAAAAATTCCATTTTACATAGGTAAAAATTCCATTTTACCTACGTAAAAATTCCATTTTACCTAGGTCAAAATTCCATTTTACATAGGTAAAAATTACATTTGACATAAGTAAAAATTCCATTTTACCTAGGTCCAAATTCCATTTTACATAGGTACAAATTCCATTTGACATAGGTAAAAATTCCATTTTACACAGGTAAAAATTCCATTTTACACAGGTAAAAATTCCATTTTACATTGGTAAAAAATCCATTTGACATAAGTAAAAATTCAATTTGACCTAAGTCTAAATTCCATTTTAATTGGTAAAAATTCCATTTTACATAGGTAAAAATTCCATTTCACCTATGTAAAAATTCCATTTTACATAGGTAAAAAAATCCATTTTACATAGGTAGAAATTCCATTTTACCTACGTAAAAATTACATTCTACCTAGGTCAAAATTCAATTTTACATAGGTGCAAATTCCATTTTATATAGGTAGAAATTCCATTTTACATAGGTAAAAAAATAAATTTTGCCTAGGTAAAAATTGCATTTTAAATAAGTAAAACATTCATTTGACATAGGTAAAAATTCCATTTTACAAAGGTAAAAATTCCATTTTACACAGTTAGAAATTAATCTTTACATAGGTAAAAAATATATATATTTTGCCTAGGTAAAAATTCCATTTTACATAGGTAAAAAATCCATTTGACATAGGTAAAAATTCAATTTTACCTAGGTCTAAATTCCATTTTAATTAGTAAAAATTCCATTATACATAGGTAAAAATTCCATTTTACCTATGTAAAAATTCCATTTTACCTAGGTAAAAATTCCATTTTACACAGGTAGAAATTCCATTTTACATAAGTAAACAAATACATTTTGCTTAGGTAAAAATTGCATTTTAAATAGGTAAAAAATCCATTTGACATAGCTAAAAATTCCATTTTACATAGGTAAAAAATCCATTTAACATAGGTAAAGAATTCCATTTTACCTAGGTAAAAATTCCATTTTACATGTGTAAAGATTCCATTTTACATAGGTAAAAAATCCATTTGACATAGGTAAAAAAAAATCAATTTTACATAGGTAAAAAAATCAATTTTACATAGTTAAAAATTCCATTTTTCACAGGTATAAATTCCATCTAATATACTGAAAATATGGTCTGGTTACAAGAAAATTTGAAAAAGTACATGAATAAGAAAACATAATGAACTTTTTTGTGTGATTAGTCCCTCCTGGATTTCTGAAGGCTTTTTCGGTGAATGTGGTGACCTAAAATGTTTGTGTACGCGGCGGCTTTTTCAGAAAGCTGCAATGTTTTGAAGCTTAGGATGAATTGATGCATTGAACCAACGTGTGATTTTATGAATGTGTTATGTTTTATGTTTTAAATGTTCCTTGTAACTTCAATCCAAAAAGCACAGGATTTCAACAACAAAATTTAAACAAATATTGTATAAATATAAGAAACTACAAGTCCCAACATGCATTTGTAATTTTCACAATGATGACATCCGACCACTAGAGGGCAGTGTCCTCATCTAATATGGCCTTAATAGATTTGTGGGTGTTGTTGAGATGCTGTTGGAAATGGAAGTTAGAGCAGACATGTCAAAGGCGTTTTCACTGAGGGCCACATTGCAATCATGTTTGGCCCCAGAGGGCTACTTCTAACAGTGAATACTATTATTACACCATTTTTTAATGCATTTTATTAGTTGATTTTTTTTAAACTAAAATGTAAAAAAAAAATATAGTAAGTTGCAATAATTTCACCTCAAAATGTAGTGTATATTACTGTAAAGGGAAAAACAGTAGTGCTGTTTTTATGGTTAAAAAAAAAAATAATTAAAAAAAAGCAGGTCGTTTGCCAGAATTTTACTGTTAAAATTTACATTTGTTTTTTTACTGTAAATAAAAAAAACTGCAATTTTACAGTACAATTTTGGCACCTGAGCTGGCAGGTTTTTTTTGGTGTTTTTTTTTTTTTTTTACCGCAAATCAACAAGTGTAGATTTTTCGGTGTATTACTGTAAATGCCAAAACGACACCACAGTTTATTACAATAAAAAAAAAAGTACTGTTTTTTTTTTTTATTTAGAGGAAAAATGCTGTAAAAACCACAATAAATTTCACAATTTTACCATGAAATCTATTGCTAATTTTACATTGCACAATTTGATGGATAACTTGCTTTGAAATCATTATTATTAGTATTTATTTCTATTTAAAACATGTTTGATCATATATTTTTGCATAATTAGACAATATTTAAGTTAACATGATTTGTGATTACATCACACTTGCCGACCCTCCTGAATTTTCAGCGCCTCACCCGAAAACCTCCCGGGACAAATATTCTCCCGAAAATCTCCCGATTTTCAGCCGGAGCTGGAGGCCACGCCCCCTCCAGCTCCATGCGCACCTGAGTGAGGACAGCCTTTTTTCAACAACAGGGTGACAAGAACTAAATCATCCAGACTAGAGATACATTGTATTATTATGTTTATCTTACCTAAAAATAAATATATTTATCAATAAAAAAAATTAAAAAAATAAATAAATTTGTACTATATTTTGCTAAAAACATCAAAATTAATTGTATTTTTATTTGTATTTTTTCCTGACTCCTTATTACATCCAGCCATAGAATTATACATTAAAATAAACATATATGAAATAATTAATTTTAGATTATCATAATAATTCATTTAAAATGACCCTATCTAATTATTAAAATAATTGCTTGTTTATCAACAACTTTAGCATTTTATTCATTACATTTTGAAGCTCTCAGAAGCCAAGTTATGTTATATTATTTAATTTTTATTTATGCAAGTTTGAAGTATCAATTATCTAAACGCTGTTTGTTTGCATATTTACAGGATGTATATCTATTTATATATATATATATATATATATATATATATATATATATATATATATATATATATATATATATATATATATATATATATATATATATGTGTGGGAAAAAAAATCACAAGACTACTTCATCTCTACAGGCCTGTTTCATGAGGGGTTCCCTCAATCATCAGGAGATTTTAATGGGAGCATTCACATACCATGGTTTATATAGGGCACAGAGTGGGTGGGTACAGGCTGGCGTAGGGGCGTGGTGATTGGCTCATGTGTTACCTAGGAGGTGTTTCCGTCTGTGGCGGCATGCTGATACAATTTTGCTGCGCTTGTTGAGGGATGACAGGTCTGGACGGTATATAATAAACAGTTTCTCTTTCAAGCATAGGTTGCATCTTTTATTACCACTATTGTAAGGTGTGCTGGATGCAAGAATTTGCCATGTTATTGAATATTCAACATTATTGTCTTTGAGGTCCCAAATGTGTTTGCTGAGTTCTGTGGTATTCCGCAGGTTTTGGTTCCTGAAAGAAGCCTTGTGATTGTTCCATCCAGATGGAACAATCACAAGGCTTCTTGATTGTTCACAAGGCTTCTTGATTGTTCCATCCAGATGGAACAATCACAAGGCTTCTTTCAGGAACCAAAACCTGCGGAATACCACAGAACTCAGCAAACACATTTGGGACCTCAAAGACAATAATGTTGAATATTCAATAACATGGCAAATTCTTGCATCCAGCACACCTTACAATAGTGGTAATAAAAGATGCAACCTATGCTTGAAAGAGAAACTGTTTATTATTTACCGTCCAGACCTGTCATCCCTCAACAAGCGCAGCGAAATTGTATCAGCATGCCGCCACAGACGGAAACACCTCCTAGGTAACACATGAGCCAATCACCACGCCCCTACGCCAGCCTGTACCCACCCACTCTGTGCCATACATAAACCATGGTATGTGAATGCTCCCATTAAAATCTCCTGATGATTGAGGGAACCCCTCATGAAACAGGCCTGTAGAGATGAAATAGTCTTGTGATTTTTTTCCCACACATACATATATTGCGCTCTACTACAGTATCGAGCACTATTTTTTGGATAACCTTATTAAGACATATATATATATATATATATATATATATATATATATATATATATATATATATATATATATATATATATATATATATATATATACAGTATGTATGAAATACTTGACTTGGTGAATTCTCGCTGTCAATATACTCCTCCCCTCTTAACCACGCCCCCAACCACGCCCCGCGCCATCCCGACCACGCCCCCACACCCAACCCCCCCACCTCCCGAAATCGGAGGTCTCAAGGTTGGCAAGTATGGATTACATGGAGTACATGTATTTTAAGAAAGAAAGAATACATTTAGTAAGAAAAGTTACAGTACTTTATTGATGCATATTATTTCCAGGCTTTCCAGGGCCAAATAAAATCACATCTGGCCCCCGGGCCTTAAGTTTGACACCTGTGAGTTAGATCATAAATGTATGATGCTTTGCTCCAATTTTTAAACTATTACACACATTACTACATATACAGTGGTGGTCAAAAGTGTACATACACTTGTAAAGAACATCATGTCATGGCTGTCTTGACTTTACAATCATTTCTACAACTCTTATTTTTTGTGATGTAGTGATTGGAGCACATACTTGTTGGTCTCAAAAAACATTCATGAAGTTTGCTTCTTTTATGAATTTATTATGGCTCTACTGAAAATGTGAGAAAATGGGCTGGGTCAAAAGTAGATGTCAGGTTCAAACACTGATGACATCTATTAAACAAGACAAGAAGCAAAGAATCAAACAGAGACAGAATTAAATTCGGACTCAATTGAGGAGAGACGCCGTCGACCTGTAACCTCTTAAAGTGTCTTAGCACGCTCTGACGAAAAAGATTTTCGTCTCCTCCTTTATTTGGATATTCAATGTTTACATTGTCTCAACAGGAATGGGGGGGTATGTAAACAGCTCTTGTTTTTGGTCACATTGAAGACAAAAGAAGAAGATGCCTTGGGCTTTTGCTCGTCCTGGATTCGGCTTGAGCAGGTCTTCGATGACAATAGATAACCCCGTCTCCTCCCATCGTACACAATGAAATTTTCCAAGCCTTTGCTTGGTGCAACAAAGACAGCCTCTTGTCTGTTCATTGGGAACTCAGAGAACAGAAAGTTTTTTTGATAATTTACATACAATTTTTCTGACAGTATACATACGGCAATGTTAATATTTTCTTACATGTCCCTTGAATTTTTGACCACTCCTCTTGACAAAATTGGTGCAGTTCAGCTAAATGTGTTGCTTTTCTGACATGGACTTGTTTCTTCAGCATTGTCCACACGTTTAAGTCAGGACTTTGGGAAAGGCCATTCTAAAACCTTCATTCTAGCCTGATTTAGCCATTCCTTTACCACTTTTGACGTGTGTTTGGGGTCATTGTCCTTTTGGAACACCCAACTGCACCCAACTGATGATTTTAGCTTGTCCTGAAGAATTTGGAGGTAATCCTCCTTTTTTCATTGTCCCATTTACTCTCTGTAAAGCACCAGTTCCATTGGCAGCAAAACAGGCCCAGACCATAATACTACCACCACCATGCTTGACGGTAGGCATGGTGTTCCTGGGATTAAAGGCCTCACCTTTTCTCCTCCAAACATATTGCTGGGTATTGTGGCCAAACAGCTAAATATTTGTCTCATCTGACCACAGAACTTTCCTCCAGAAGGTCTTATCTTTGTCCATGTGATGTCAGATGAAAGAAAAATGTAAATGTTGTTTGTAAAGGTGTATAAAAAAAAAAGAAAAAAGAGTTAGATCATTTAGAATAGAATAGAATATAATATAAAGTACTTTATTGATCCATGGGGGGAAATTCAGCACCACAGTTTGCTCACAATAGACAATAAACATTTTTAGTTTTGAAGTCATTACCGTATTTTCCGCACTATTAGCCGCACCTAAAAACCACAAATTTACTCAAAAGCTGACAGTGCGGCTTTTAACCCGGTGCGCTTTATATATGGATTAATATTACGATTCATTTTCATAAAGTTTCGATCTCGCAACTTCGGTAAACAGCCGCCATCTTTTTTCCCGGTAGAACAGGAAGCGCTTCTTCTTCTACGCAAGCAACCGCCAAGGTAAGCACCCGCCCCCATAGAACAGGAAGCGCTTCTTCTTCTACTGTAAGCAACCACCCGCCCGCGTAGAAGAAGAAAAAGCGCGCGGACATCACCGTACGTTTCATTTCCTTTGTGTGTTTACATCTGTAAAGACCACAAAATGGCTCCTACTAAGCGACAGGGATCCGGTTCATGAAAAGACGCAATCTCTCCATCCGCACACGGACTACTATTTCACAGCAACTGATATTCCTGTGAACCGCACTGTGGATACAACGGGAGCATGTACGGTGAATATTCGCACCACAGGGAATGAGAAGTCGTCCTTCACTGTGGTTCTAGCTTGCCATGCTAATGGCCAGAAACTTCCACCCATGGTGATATTCAAAAGGAAGACCTTGCCAAAAGAGACCTTTCCAGCCGGCGTCATCATAAAAAGCTAACTCGAAGGGATGGATGAAGAAAAGATGAGCGAGTGGTTAAGGTAAGTTTAAGTTTACGCGAAGAGGCCGGGTGGCTTTTTTCACGCAGCTCCGTCCATGTTGATATACGACTCCATGCGCGCCCACATCACGCTGGTTTTTAATATATTATTCAAGTTTGACTGACCTATCTGACTGTTTTTTTGACATTCCTTTAGCGCAGTTAGATGCGGCTTACAACACCGGGCGGCTTATAGGTGGACAAAGTTTTGAAATATGCCGTTCATTGAAGGCGCGGCTTTTAACCCAGGGCGCCTTATGGTGCGGAAAATACGGTACTATGATTGAATGACAATCTACAAAAATATCATCTGTAATTTTGATGTTTTGGAAGTTCTAGTGATGATGTCATTTGTCTGCCTGTGTGCAGTTTGAGCGGGATGTGATGGTGTGGAACAACAAGCGGTACATCGCCAAGCCTCTGCTGGTGAAGGAAGACGCTGCCATCCAGAAACACAGACGCTGGTACGCTCAGTTTTACAGCGAGAACAGCCCGCGGCTCCAATTTCAGCGCGACACTTTGGACTTCTGACCCTCCTTCGGTCAGTTCATCGACATCTGAGAAAATGTGTGTCGAGTAATAACAATGAGGGACCGCATAGTCTCAGGTACGACATGAAGCTTATTTGATTTGAATCTCTCTTTGTGTGTGTGTGTGTGTGTGTGTGTGTGTGTGTGTGTGTGTGTGTGTGTGTGTTCGTGTATTTCTACCCTTCTTGAGACATCAACAAGGAATAGTATCGTCCAGGACCAAAATCATGGTCACAATAAGGAAAAACCATTGCATCTAATAGAGAGGCAAATACTAGAGTCCGTGAACATTGCTCCAAAGTCTGGATTTTTGTTGTTGATTTAATGTGCATACAAAAGTAAACATTGACAGGTACAAAGGCAGCAATATATAATAAAACAAGACGGCAGCTAAAGAAGGACTTCCCTACAGCTGGGTTGCCCAAAGTGCGGCACAGGGGCCATCTGTGGTCCCTGACTCCTTAGGCACATTACAATAAAACAAAAAATAGAGATCTCATTTGCACCCCTGGTGGTGAAATCTATCAAAATGAGGGTGGTCCCAAAAAGGAGGGGAATTTTTCATATTGACTGTGTGTCCGTTTTAAAAGTGCTCCCCCAGGTCAACATATGAAATAACAAGTGTGTGTAAAAATTTGAAGTGCTCCCCATCTGGCCGACATATGAAATAAAAAATGTGTGTAATAATTTTGAAGTGCTCCCACTCTGGTCAACATATAAAATAACAAATGTTTGTCAGAAATTGAAGTGCTCCCACTCTGGTCAACATATGAAATAACAAATGTTTGTCAGAAATTGAAGTGCTCCCACTCTGGTCAACATATGAAATAACAAGTGTGTGTAATAATTTTGAAGTGCTCCCACTCTGGTCAACATATGAAATAAGAAATGTTTGTCAGAAATTGAAGTGCTCCCCCTCTGGCCAACATATGAAATAACAAGTGTGTGTAAAAAATTTGAAGTGGTCCCCCCTCTGGCCAACATATGAAATAACAAGTGTGTGTAATAATTTTGAAGTGCTCCCACTCTGGTCAACATATGAAATAACAAGTGTTTGTAATCATTTTGAAGTGCTCCCACTCTGGTCAACATATGAAATAACAAATGTTTGTCAGAAATTGAAGTGCTCCCACTCTGGTCAACATATGAAATAACAAGTGTGTGTAAAAAATTTTAAGTGGTCCCCCCTCTGGCCAACATATGAAATAACAAGTGTGTGTAATAATTTTGAAGTGCTCCCACTCTGGTCAACATATGAAATAACAAATGTTTGTCAGAAATTGAAGTACTCCCCCTCTGGTCAACATATGTAATAACACGTGTGTGTAAAAAATGTAAACGCGCCCTCTTTAGCCAAAATTAATTAAAAAATATAAAAAATAAAAAATGTATACAGAGACATACTGTAATAATTTGAAATAAATAATGATTATTAAAAACCAATTACAAACAAAAAATTCTAAAAAATAATATTTAACTAAAAGCTTACCTTTTTTATATTTGCATAATATGTATATATTATTAATGTTGTAAATACAAATATTTATGTATCTACAAAGGGTGGTCCTAAAGAGGTAGGCATTTTTCGGAGGTCTCGAGAAGGTAAGGAATACAAGAATGCGTGTGTGTGTGTGTGTGTGTGTGTGTGTGTGTGTGTGTGTGTGTGTGTGTGTGTGTGTGTGTGTGTGTGTGTGTGTGTGTGTGTGTGTGTGTGTGTGTGTGTATTTCTACCCTTCTTGAGACATCAACAAGGAATAGTACCGTCCATATGAGGACCGGTGAGTCAGGACCAAAATCATGGTCACAATAAGGAAAAACCATTGCATCTAATAGAGAGCCAAATACTAGAGTCCGTGAACATTGCTCCAAAGTCAGGTTTTTTTGTTGTTGATTTAATGTGCATACAAAAGTAAACATTGACAGGTGCAAAGGCAGCAATATATAATAAAACAAGACGGCAGCTAAAGAAGGACTTCCCTACAGCTGGGTTGCCCAAAGTGCGGCACAGGGGCCATCTGTGGTCCCTGACTCCTTAGGCACATTACAATAAAACAAAAAATAGAGATCTCATTTGCACCCCCGGTGGTGAAATCTATCAAAATGAGGGTGGTCCCAAAAAGGAGGGGAATTTTTCATATTGACTGTGTGTCCGTTTTAAAAGTGCTCCCCAGGTCAACATATGAAATAACAAGTGTGTGTAAAAATTTGAAGTGCTCCCCATCTGGCCGACATATGAAATAAAAAATGTGTGTAATAATTTTGAAGTGCTCCCCCTCTGGTCAACATATGAAATAACAAATGTTTGTCAGAAATTGAAGTGCTCCCACTCTGGTCAACATATGAAATAACAAGTGTGTGTAAAAAATTTGAAGTGGTCCCCCTCTGGCCAACATATGAAATAACAAGTGTGTGTAATAATTTTTAAGTGCTCCCACTCTGGTCAACATATGAAAAAACAAATGTTTGTCAGAAATTGAAGTGCTCCCCCTCTGGCCAACTTATGAAATAACAAGTGTGTGTAATAATTTTGAAGTGCTCCCCCTCTGGTCAACATATGAAATAGCAAGTGTGTGTAAAAAATTTGAAGTGGTCCCCCTCTGGCCAACATATGAAATAACAAGTGTGTGTAATAATTTTGAAGTGCTCCCACTCTGGTCAACATATGAAATAACAAATGTTTGTCAGAAATTGAAGTGCTCCCCCCTCTGGTCAACATATGAAATAACAAGTGTGTGTAAAAAATTTGAAGTGGTCCCCCTCTGGCCAACATATGAAATAACAAGTGTGTGTGTAATAATTTTGAAATGCTCCCACTCTGGTCAACATATGAAATAACAAATGTTTGTCAGGAATTGAAGTGCTCCCCCTCTGGCCAACATATGAAATAACAAGTGTGTGTAATAATTTTGAAGTGCTCCCACTCTGGTCAACATATGAAATAACAAATGTTTGTCAGAAATTGAAGTGCTCCCCCTCTGGTCAACATATGAAATAACAAGTGTGTGTAAAAATTTGAAATGCTCCCACTCTGGTCAACATATGAAATAACAAATGCTTGTCAGAAATTGAAGTGCTCCCACTCTGGCCAACATATGAAATAACAAGTGTGTGTAAAAAATTTGAAGTGGTCCCCCTCTGGCCAACATATGAAATAACAAGTGTGTGTAATAATTTTGAAGTGCTCCCCCTCTGGCCAACATATGAAATAACAAGTGTGTGTAAAAAAATTGAAGTGGTCCCCCTCTGGCCAACATATGAAATAACAAGTGTGTGTAATAATTTTGAAGTGCTCCCACTCTGGTCAACATATGTAATAACAAGTGTGTGTAAAAAATGTAAACGCGCCCTCTTTAGCCAAAATTAATTAAAAAAATATAAAAATAAAAAATTTATATAGAGACATACTGTAATAATTTGAAATAAATAATGATTATTAAAAACCAATTACAAACAAAAAAATTCTAAAAAATAATATTTAACTAAAAGCTTACCTTTTTTATATTTGCATAATATGTATATATTATTAATGTTGTAAATACAAATATTTATGTATCTACAAAGGGTGGTCCTAAAGAGGTAGGCATTTTTCGGAGGTCTCGAGAAGGTAAGGAATACAAGAATGCGTGTGTGTGTGTGTGTGTGGGGGGGGGGGGGGGGGGTGTGTGTGTGTGTGTGTGTGTGTGTGTGTTCGTGTATTTCTACCCTTCTCGAGACATCAACAAGAAATAGTACCGTCCATATGAGGACCGGTGAGTCAGGACCAAAATCATGGTCACAATAAGGAAAAACCATTGCATCTAATAGAGAGGCAAATACTAGAGTCCGTGAACATTGCTCCAAAGTCTGGATTTTTGTTGTTGATTTAATGTGCATACAAAAGTAAACATTGACAGGTGCAAAGGCAGCAATATATGATAAAACAAGACGGCAGCTAAAGAAGGACTTCCCTACAGCTGGGTTGCCCAAAGTGCGGCACAGGGGCCATCTGTGGTCCGTGACTCCCTTTGTCATCGGCCTTACGCACATTACAAAAAACAAAAAAATAGAGATCTCATTTGCACCCCTGGTGGTGAAATCTATCAAAATGAGGGTGGTCCCAAAAAGGAGGGGAATTTTTCATATTGACTGTGTGTCCGTTTTAAAAGTGCTCCCCCAGGTCAACATATGAAATAACAAGTGTGTGTAAAAATTTGAAGTGCTCCCCATCTGGCCGACATATGAAATAAAAAATGTGTGTAATAATTTTGAAGTGCTCCCACTCTGGTCAACATATGAAATAACAAATGTTGTCAGAAATTGAAGTGCGACCCCCTCTGGTCAACATATGAAATAACAAGTGTGTGTAAAAAAATTGAAGTGGTCCCCCTCTGGCCAACATATGAAATAACAAGTGTGTGTAATAATTTTGAAGTGCTCCCACTCTGGTCAACATATGAAAAAACAAATGTTTGTCAGAAATTGAAGTGCTCCCCCTCTGGCCAACATATGAAATAACAAGTGTGTGTAATAATTTTGAAGTGCTCCCACTCTGGTCAACATATAAAATAACAAATGTTTGTCAGAAATTGAAGTGCTCCCACTCTGGTCAATATATGAAATAACAAGTGTGTGTAAAAAATTTGAAGTGGTCCCCCTCTGGCCACCATATGAAATAACAAGTGTGTGTAATAATTTTGAAGTGCTCCCACTCTGGTCAACATATGAAATAACAAATGTTTGTCAGAAATTGAAGTGCTCCCCCTCTGGCCAACATATGAAATAACAAGTGTGTGTAATAATTTTGAAGTGCTCCCACTCTGGTCAACATATGAAATAACAAATGTTTGTCAGAAATTGAAGTGCTCCCACTCTGGTCAACATATGAAATAACAAGTGTGTGTAAAAATTTGAAGTGCTCCCCCTCTGGCCAACATATGAAATAACAAGTGTGTGTAATAATTTTGAAGTGCTCCCTCTCTGGTCAACATATGAAATAACAAATGTTTGTCAGAAATTGAAGTGCGACCCCCTCTGGTCAACATATGAAATAACAAGTGTGTGTTAAAAATTTGAAGTGGTCCCCCTCTGGCCAACATATGAAATAACAAGTGTGTGTAATAATTTTGAAGTGCTCCCACTCTGGTCAACATATGAAATAACAAATGTTTGTCAGAAATTGAAGTGCTCCCCCTCTGGCCAACATATGAAATAACAAGTGTGTGTAATAATTTTGAAGTGCTCCCACTCTGGTCAACATATGAAATAACAAGTGTGTGTAAAAAATTTGAAGTGGTCCCCCTCTGGCCAACATATGAAATAACAAGTGTGTGTAATAATTTTGAAGTGCTCCCACTCTGGTCAACATATGAAATAACAAATGTTTGTCAGAAATTGAAGTGCTCCCCCTCTGGCCAACATATGAAATAACAAGTGTGTGTAATAATTTTGAAGTGCTCCCACTCTGGTCAACATATGAAATAACAAATGTTTGTCAGAAATTGAAGTGCTCCCACTCTGGTCAACATATGAAATAACAAGTGTGTGTAAAAAAATTTGAAGTGGTCCCCCTCTGGCCAACATATGAAATAACAAGTGTGTGTAATAATTTTGAAGTGCTCCCACTCTGGTCAACATATGAAATAACAAATGTTTGTCAGATATTGAAGTGCTCCCCCTCTGGCCAACATATGAAATAACAAGTGTGTGTAATAATTTTGAAGTGCTCCCACTCTGGTCAACATATGAAATAACAAATGTTGTCAGAAATTGAAGTGCTCCCACTCTGGTCAACATATGAAATAACAAATGTTTGTCAGAAATTGAAGTGCTCCCCACTCTGGTCAACATATGTAATAACAAGTGTGTGTAAAAAAATGTAAACGCACCCTCTTTAGCCAAAATTAATTAAAAAATATAAAAATAAAAAATGTATATAGAGACATACTGTAATAATTTGAAATAAATTATGATTATTAAAAACCAATTACAAACAAAAAATTCTAAAAAATAATATTTAACTAAAAGCTTACCTTTTTTATATTTGCATAATATGTATATATTATTAATGTTGTAAATACAAATATTTATGTATCTACAAAGGGTGGTCCTAAAGAGGTAGGCATTTTTCAGAGGTCTCGAGAAGGTAAGGAATACAAGAATGCGTGTGTGTGTGTGTGTGTGTGTGTGTGTGTGTGTGTGTGTGTGTGTGTGAAGTAGTTACTTGGATAGAAAAAAGAATGCCTTACAATGCTTTGAAACCTGAATAAAAGCACTCTTTTATCCATCCATCCATCCATTTCCTACCGCTTGTCCCTTTTGGGGTGGCAGGGGGGTGCTGGAGCCTATCTCAGCTGCGGAAGGCGGGGTACACCCTGGACAAGTCTTTTAACACACCGTTAATATTAGCAACTTCATAGAAAATGGTTAAATCCAAGGACTGTGTACTATAAGCCACAACTTTTTTCCTACGCTCTGAACACTGCGGCTTATAAAACAGTGTGGCTAATTCATGGATTGCCGAGGTACGCTATATTATCAATAAAAGTATGCAATGATGTGAAAATTTTTCCGAAAAAAGCTGCAAAATATGATTGTTATGTGTGTGTTTGTGTTTTTTATTTATAAAATAAAGTTTTTTCTTGTTCAGGGGTGATTTTTAAAAATGAAAAATAGGAGTAATACCTTTTTATCACACGTAATAATAATAAAAAACTAAACTAAACTAAAAATAAATAACAAAAAAAATTAAGTTATATATGGTCGGTCCCGCATATTTGGCAGGTGCTAGTCCTAAGTGTCCCAATGTTTTTGTTCAGTTTTCGTCATAAGTGTCCCAATACTTTTGTCTACTTTTAGTCCGAATTGTCCCAATACTTTTGTGTAGTGTACCTACCTTGTCTGCATTGTGTGGGCACGCTGGTGCTTCCTGCTTTTAAGCAGCCTTCTTGAAAAAACAGCAGCATCAGCGCAGCGGCTCTTTGAAGGGTCATAAAATCAAAACCGGAGCCGGTATTAAAACTCTTTCGATAACTTTTAATCAAAAGGGTTCAATCTCTCTCCTGTGTTAGTTTGAAGCCGAAACAACAAACACGCTCAGAGGAGATCATGTTTGAAGAAAGGTGACCGGTTTTTACAAAAATGTTGTGTTGAAGGGGGAATAGCAAGCTTCTTGTAGATTTTTGCTGGGGGTTGTCAATTTATGAAATCTAGGTCTAAGTGAGACCTATGGAGAGGATTTTGTTTCATGTCTCTCCGACCTTCCCAGTGGGAGTTACAGGCAGTTTTGTCATTTTTTTTCTTCCGAGGAGCAGTTTTTTCTCCGTTTTATTCAAAAATTGCTCTAGAGCGCAATTTTTAAATTTGGGGTTAGGGTTTTTTTTTTTATTAGATCACAATTCTTGCCAGTCCTGATGAGTGCGTTCAGTTTGGTGAGTTTTGAAGCGTGTTAAGAGGGTCAAATTACAGCCCAAAAAGGCAAAAGTGACTGTTTTTAGTACTTTTTTGTCTTGAAGGGGGAATTGCCAACTTCCTGTTGATTTTTGCCCGAGGATATACAATTATGAAAACTAGGTCTAAGTCAAACCTACATAGAGGTTTTTGTTCCATGTCTCTCCGACCTTTCCAGTGGGAGTTACAGGCAGTTTTGTCATTTTTTTTCTTCCGAGGAGCAGTTTTTTCTCCGTTTTATTCAAAAATTGCTCTAGAGCGCAATTTTTAAATTTGGGGTTAGGTTTTTTTTTATTAGATCACAATTTTTGCCAGTCCTGATGTGTGCGTTCAGTTTGGTGAGTTTTGAAGCGTGTTAAGAGGGTCAAATTACAGCTCAAAAAGGCAAAAGTGACTGTTTTTAGTACTTTTTTGTCTTGAAGGGGGAATTGCCAACTTCCTGTTGATTTTTGCCCGAGGATATACAATTATGAAAACTAGGTCTAAGTCAAACCTACATAGAGGTTTTTGTTTCATGTCTCTCCGACCTTCCCAGTGGGAGTTACAGGCAGTTTTGTCATTTTTTTCTTCTGAGGAGCAGTTTTTTCTCCTTTTTATTAAAAAATTGCTCTAGAGCGCAATTTTTAAATTTGGGTTAGGTTTTTTTTTAATTAGATCACAATTTTTGCCAGTCCTGATGTGTGCGTTCAGTTTGGTGAGTTTTGAAGCGTGTTAAGAGGGTCAAATTACAGCTCAAAAAGGCAAAAGTGACTGTTTTTAGTACTTTTTTGTCTTGAAGGGGGAATTGCCAACTTCCTGTTGATTTTTGCCCGAGGATATACAATTATGAAAACTAGGTCTAAGTCAAACCTACATAGAGGTTTTTGTTTCATGTCTCTCCGACCTTCCTAGTGGGAGTTACAGGCAATCTAGTTGTTTTTTTTCCCTAGGGGGCGCTAGAGCGCAATTTTGAGTTTTGGGGTTTGGTTTTTTTATTAAAAGACAATTTTCGCAGGTCCTGATGTTTGGGTCAAATATGGTGAGTTTTGAAGTATGTTAAGTGGGTCAAATTAGTGCTCAAAGAGGCGGCGGAAGAATAATAATAAAGAAAGAATAAAACCTTACAAATTCAATAGGTCCTTATGTCCCATTGCATAAGGACTCCCTGTGGATGTCCTTATGCAATGGGCCATGCGGGCCCTAATTAAAGCTGCAAGCAGCATTGGTCGGGCCCGCATATTTGGCAGGTGCTAGTCCTAAGTGTCCCAATGCTTTTGTTCAGTTTTCGTCATAAGTGTCCCAATACTTTTGTCTACTTTTAGTCCGAATTGTCCCAATACTTTTGTGTAGTGTACCTACCTTGTCTGCATTGTGTGGGCACGCTGGTGCTTCCTGCTTTTAAGCAGCCTTCTTGAAAAAAACAGCAGCATCAGCGCAGCGGCTCTTTGAAAGGTCATAAAATCAAAACCGGAGCCGGTATTAAAACTATTTCGATAACTTTTAATCAAAAGGGTTCAATCTCTCTCCTGTGTTAGTTTGAAGCCGAAACAACAAACACGCTCAGAGGAGATAATGTTTGAAGAAAGGTGACCGGTTTTTACAAAAATGTTGTGTTGAAGGGGGAATAGCAAGCTTCTTGTAGATTTTTGCTGGGGGTTGTCAATTTAGTTTTTTCTCCGTTTTATTAAAAAATTGCTCTAGAGCGCAATTTTTAAATTTGGGGTTAGGTTTTTTTTATTAGATCACAATTTTTGCCAGTCCTGATGTGTGCGTTCAGTTTGGTGAGTTTTGAAGCGTGTTAAGAGGGTCAAATTACAGCTCAAAAAGGCAAAAGTGACTGTTTTTAGTACTTTTTTGTCTTGAAGGGGGAATTGCCAACTTCCTGTTGATTTTTGCCCGAGGATATACAATTATGAAAACTAGGTCTAAGTCAAACCTACATAGAGGTTTTTGTTCCATGTCTCTCCGACCTTCCCAGTGGGAGTTACAGGCAGTTTTGTCATTTTTTTTCTTCCGAGGAGCAGTTTTTTCTCCGTTTTATTCAAAAATGGCTCTAGAGCGCAATTTTTAAATTTGGGGTTAGGTTTTTTTTTTATTAGATCACAATTTTTGCCAGTCCTGATGTGTGCGTTCAGTTTGGTGAGTTTTGAAGCGTGTTAAGAGGGTCAAATTACAGCTCAAAAAGGCAAAAGTGACTGTTTTTAGTACTTTTTTGTCTTGAAGGGGGAATTGCCAACTTCCTGTTGATTTTTGCCCGAGGATATTCAATTATGAAAACTAGGTCTAAGTCAAACCTACATAGAGGTTTTTGTTTCATGTCTCTCCGACCTTCCTAGTGGGAGTTACAGGCAGTCTAGTTTTGTTTTTTCTAGGGGGCGCTAGAGCGCAATTTTGAGTTTTGGGGTTCGTTTTTTTTATTAAAAGACAATTTTCGCAGGTCCTGATGTGTGGGTCAAATATGGTGAGTTTTGAAGCATGTTAAGTGGGTCAAATTAGTGCTCAAAGAGGCGGCGGAAGAATAATAATAAAGAAAGAATAAAACCTTACAAATTCAATAGGTCCTTATGTCCCATTGCATAAGGACTCCCTGTGGGAGTCCTTATGCAATGGGCCATGCGGGCCCTAACTATATATATACTTGTACGTTTTAGTACTACTTATGATTATGGTGTTAGTTTAAAAGTACTATATGAGCATTACTCTGTTTTCAGCTAGTCAAAGGAACTAAGTGTCATTGTGGTGCGTGCCTACGTAAAGGGGAACTGCACTTTTCACTAGTCCAAAAAAAAATTAAAAAGTGCAGTTTCCCTTCAAGCCGGAACTTAAAGATGTTTTTATTGGTTTAATTATAGCAGGTTTGTTGAAGGTTGTTTACGCACATATGGGGAAATAGAATGCAAAAAAGGCAATGGAACCAAGCCAGGACGGTTCTCACATAACACCATACTTGCCAACATTGAGACCTCCGATTTCGGGAGGTGGGTGGTGGGGGGCGGGGGCGGGGGCGTGGTTGGGGGCGTGGTTAAGATATATATATATATATATATAAGAAATACTTGACTTTCAGTGAATTCTAGCTATAAATATATATATATATATATATATATATATATATATATATATATATATATATATTCCCAAAGACAACACCCTAAGAAAAGTATTCAACAAGAACAACATTAAATTGAGCTACAGCTGTATGAACAATATACGACAAATCATCTCAAACCACAACAAAACAATTGCAAATGAGCCGTCGGCCCCCGGACAGAGCGACTCCAAAACCAACAAAGGTTGCAACTGTCGAAAGAAACCTGATTGCCCTCTCAACGGGGGGTGCTTACAAACATCAGTTGTCTACCAATCTAAGGTAACACGCAAGGACATTAACACATCCGACACATATGTAGGATTAACTGAGGGAGAGTTCAAAACCAGATGGAACAATCACAAGGCTTCTTTCAGGAACCAAAACCTGCGGAATACCACAGAACTCTGCAAACACATTTGGGACCTCAAAGACAATAATGTTGAATATTCAATAACATGGCAAATTCTTGCATCCAGCACACCTTACAATAGTGGTAATAAAAGATGCAACCTATGCTTGAAAGAGAAACTGTTTATTATTTACCGTCCAGACCTGTCATCCCTCAACAAGCGCAGCGAAATTGTAACAGCATGCCGCCACAGACGGAAACACCTCCTAGGTAACACATGAGCCAATCACCACGCCCCTACACCAGCCTGTACCCACCCACTCTGTGCCCTATATAAACCATGGTATGTGAATGCTCCCATTAAAATCTCCTGATGATTGAGGGAACCCCCCCTCATGAAACAGGCCTGTAGAGATGAAATAGTCTTGTGATTTTTTTCCCACACATACATATATATATATATATATATGTATAAGAAAACGGGAGCTCTAATTTGGGAGTCTGAATTAGGATCAGAAGTTCCTATATAAACATTGCGCACTCACGTCGCCTTTTTGTATTGATTACTGCAGCTGTGCACTGGATTCATTCACAAACACAAACTACAACTCACAAACACTTTAGAGTTAGGCTCCACCATCAGAATGTGTACTTAAACTTATAAAGATCACATGGCTATTATTCAGTGAGTTGATTCACCAAAACTAACCTGTTATACAGGAGGAAAAAGCACACAGGACGTTTCAATTGTTCACAGACTGGTCGCGCTCATCAGAATGACAAGACACTTCCGGTCTGCAGGTGATAGCATTCAATTGGGAAGAAACGCCCTACTGCCTCCCTACTGACCAATGTGAATACTGATAAATGTGTAATGACTGCTCCAAAAACGAATTCAAACCACAAAATAAAATAAATAAATCAACACAAAAATGTGACACATTATGGGTGGGTCACATATGCATGTACAGTAGATGGCAGTATTGTCCTGTTTAAAAGTGTCACAACATTGCTGTTTACGGCAGACGAACTGCTTTACGGTAGACGCTGTTGTTGTGTGTTGTCGACACGTCACTCAGGTCCGCCTGAATTTCGGGAGTTTTTCGGGAGAAAATTTGTCCCGGGGGGTTTTCGGGAGAGGCGCTGAATTTCGGGAGTCTCCCGGAAAATCCGGGAGGGTTGGCAAGTATGCATAACAATATTTACATATTTACCTAACAAACGAGCCTGAAAGCTTAATGAGAAGTTTATTTAACTACTTTTGTTTTGTGCCTGAATCACTACCTTATAGGATCAAGCAGGGCCGGCCCGTGGCATAGGCCGTATAGGCAAATGCTAAGGGCGCCGTCCATCAGGGGGCGCCACGCCAGTGCCACAAATGTTGGAGAAAAAAAAAAAAAAAAGAAAAAAAAGTTGATACTATTATTTCTAAATACAAAAAAATAATCCCACGTTAATTAAAATGCAAAGTAAAGCCTTCCATCCATCCATTTTCTACCGCTTCTTCCCTTTGGGGTCGCGGGGGGCGCTGGAGCCTATCTCAGCTACAATCAGGCGGAAGGCGGGGTACACCCTGGACAAGTCGCCACCTCATCGCAGAGTAAAGCCTATTTAATAGAAATATTATTTGTTACAACATTACGCCCACCCCCGCACGGTGCGCCCCCTCCCTTCCCGTATCATGACTCTTTTTGGACGTCACCACATCAAAAAATCAACACAACATGTCAAAACGGCCAAAACTGTCAGGTGCCCAGGGAAGAAAAAAGAGAAAAGAAGAGAAGGAGAAACAAGAAAAGACAGAGGTAGCAGGTAGGTAACGTTAGCCTACATGAAATTATTTGTCTGTTACAGAATGTGATAGTAACCTGGCTTTTTAGCATTAAGCTAATGTTACATGATTCGGCAATTGCTAATCAATAAATAGCTAGTTCTGTTTTAACGTCGGGTTAATGTTGTGGAGGGGGCTAAATTGTTATGGAAAATAATAATGTAACGTTAGGTAATTACAGTACTCCCACCTTACATTCCTCAGGGACATTTGTATTAGATCTTTTAAGCAGGTGTTTTTTGTTTATATTGTTATTGCCTTCTGGTTAGCTAATGTTTGCCCTGCAGGTAATAGTCACTTTTCCACCCCTTTATATATTAGGTATAGTTGTAAGTATAAAAAAAAAAGGTCAAAGACAAAGCTATTCGGTTTCTTCTGAGTATATACACTTCAATGCCGATGTGGGGGGGCGCCACCTAAAATTTTGCCTAGGGCGCCAGATTGGGATCAAGTATTTATCACCATCTGCTGGATAGATTCAGTGAAGCGCTGCACTTTTTGTTCCATCAAAATCTGCATGGAAAGAGTAAAAAAAAAAATGTTTTCAAAGCAACAAGCGGAGAGGAGTGAGTCAGTCATCAGCCGACATCAGGACAGATGTGAGGAGAAGGCCTGAGCGGGCCGACGAGCGCTGACAGATGGGCCGACCAAAAGACATCTGCTCCATAAAGTAGGACTTGGCAGGGAGGTGTCATCCTCACTGCAGTGGAAGTGTCAGGAGTTCGTGTTGGCATGAGTGTCACATCTGCAGAGCTCTTTGATGGCACGCTGTCACCTTCCTGGGCTGTGACCTTTGTGGTGACCTTCACCGCACGTCCACACATGACTGCAACAACGTTTCCTTTTTCCATGGATGTAAAAATGGAGGACAAATACAAATATATACAGTAAGCCATTGCTCTTCTTTCTTTTTGGGTCATTGTCAAGAGACTCCTGGTGCCCTGTTTACTATGGTTATTATTAGCAACAAAAGCACCTTTTGAAGTGCACACAAAATAGGTCAACAACCTTTATTTATGTCAGCTGTAATATACATATATATATACACCATACTGCAAAAAGTATTTGGCCACTGTCTTCCCTCTCATGGTCAATCCCAAGTTCTTTAGATGACATATATGCTGAGTAAGAAGGACCATCAAGACAGAATAGGAATATTATCAAGTTTTACTAAAGCTTTAGGCATACTTGCCAACCCTCCCGAATTTTCCGGGAGACTCCCGAAATTCAGCGCCTCTACCAAAAAACCTCCCGGGACAAATATTCTTCCGAAAACCTCCCGATTTTCAGCCGGAGCTGGAGGCCACGCCCCCTCCAGCTCCATGCGGACCTGAGTGAGGACAGCCTTTTTTCATGACGGGAGGACAAGAACTAAATCATCCAGACTAGAGATAAATTGCATTATTATGTTTATCTTACCTAAAAATAAATATATTTATTAATTAAAAATTATTTATTTATTTAATTAAAAAAAAAAAAAAAAAAACTAAATACATTTTTACTATATTTTGCTAAAAACATCGAAATTAATTGTATTTTTATTTATATTATTTCCTGACTCCTTATTACATCCAGCCATAGAATTATACATTAAAATAAACATATTTGAAATAATTGATTTTATATTATCATAATAATTCATTTAAAATGACCATATTTAATTATTAAAATAATTGCTTGTTTATCAACAACTTTAACATTTTATTCATTACATTTTGAAACTCTCAGAAGCCAAGTTATTTTATATTCCTTAATATTTATTTATGCAAGTTTGAAGTATCAATTATCTAAACATATTTTCAGGATATATATATATATATATATATATATATATATATATATATATATATATATATATATATGTATATGTATGAAATACTTGACTTGGTGAATTCTAGCTGTCAATATACTCCTCCCCTCTTAACCACGCCCCCAACCGCGCCCCACCCCACCCCCGACCACGCCCCCACCCCCCACCTCCCGAAATCGGAGGTCTCAAGGTTGGCAAGTAAGCATATATGCTGACTAAGAAGGACCATCAAGACAGAATAGGAATATTATCAAGTTTTACTAAAGCTTTAGGCATACTTGCCAACCCTCCCGAATTTTCCGGGACACTCCCGAAATTCAGCGCCTCTCCCGAAAACCTCCCGGGACAAATATTCTCCCGAAAATCTCCCGATTTTCAGCCGGAGCTGGAGGCCACGCCCTCTCCAGCTCCATGCGGACCTGAGTGAGGACAGCCTTTTTTTTTTATGACGGGAGGACAACAGGGTGACAAGAACTAAATCATCCAGACTAGATATAAATTGTATTATTATGTTTATCTTACCTACAAATAAATATATTAATTAATTTATTTAAAAAAAAAACTAAATACATTTTTACTATATTTTGCTAAAAACATCAAAATTAATTGTATTTTTATTTTGTATTTTTTCATCCAGCCATAGAATTATACATTAAAATAAACATATATGAAATAATTAATTTTAAATCATCATAATAATTCATTTAAAATGACCATATTTAATTATTAAAATAATTGCTTGTTTATCAACAACTTTAGCATTTTATTCATTACATTTTGAAGCTCTCAGAAGCCAAGTTATGTTATATTCCTTAAGATTTATTTATGCAAGTTTGAAGTATCAATTATCTAAACACAGTTTTGTTTGCATATTTTCAGATATCTATATATATATATATATATATATATATGTATATGTATGAAATACTTGACTTGGTGAATTCTAGCTGTCAATATACTCCTCCCCTCTTAACCACGCCCCCAACCACGCCCCGCCCCACCCCCGACCACGCCCCCACCCCCCACCTCCCGAAATCGGAGGTCTCAAGGTTGGCAAGTATGCATATATGCTGACTGAGAAGGACCATCAAGACAGAATAGGAATATTATCAAGTTTTACTAAAGCTTTAGGAGACCAGTCCAATCGTCCTTTCATATCAACATCTCGAAATGGTCTAACATTCAAACGGGAAGAGACGACTTATTGAATACGAAAACAGTCCAGCAAGGAATGCCTTCCCCTTCTCCAACACTGATAAGATAAGGAGGGGGATGCATATCTGCCACATTTCAATGCCTAAGACACTACACAGACATCTGCAGACAAAGAGAAATAAGTATACATAGTATAAATGGAAAAATACGAGCTGCTCCAAACATGACTATGAATAAAAAAAGAACTCTTAAACATTGTTGCGTTTGGACCAGTTGTTCCTCCCAGGGAATTCAAGTCACAAGTCGCTCCCAAGCTCTTTACGACACTTAAAGCTGAGTTGAAAAACCACCAGAGACAGAATAGGTATTTTGTAATATATTTGCAAAGCTTTGTAAACATACTGAGACCAGTCCAGCATAGAACATTCAATCGCTCCGCTAAGATGGTCCGCCCCCCCTTGAAAAAACCCTCTCCCCTCTTAAGTCTCTCTTCCTCCCACCCTCGCAGTCTTGTCCCTCCAGCCAAAACACATGCCCACTGTCCTACGCACCTGGACATAAGGCTAGATAAGAGAAATGAGTATCTCTCTTTCTTACATTCCTCACTCAAGGTTTAAGCACACAGTATATTGCAGACAACCAAAAGACCACAATTGGAAGAAAAACACTAGCTGTTTTGTAATATGATTATGAAATGAAAAGAAGTAACACTTAAATACGGATATATGTAAATATCTGCCTCCGACAACATATATGCATTCTCCACACCACCCATACAAATGATGAGAATGGGCCGCTCTCAGTGATTTCCAGCATGGAACTGTCATAGGATGCCACCTGTGCAACAAATCCAGTCGTGAAATTTCCTCCCTCCTAAATATTCCAAAGTCAACTGTCGGCTTTAATATATAGGAAAATGGAAGAGTTTGGGAACAACAGCAACTCAGCCACCAAGTGGTAGGCCACGTAAACTGACAGAGGGGGGGTCAACGGATGCTGAAGCGCATAGTGCAAAGACTTTCTGCACAGTCAGTTGCTACAGAGCTCCAAACTTTGTGTGACCTTCAAATTAGCCCACGTACAGTACGCAGAGAGCCTCGTAGAATGGGTTTTCCATGGCCGAGCAGCTGCATCTAAGCCATACATCACCAAGTCCAATGCAAAGCGTGGGATGCAGTGGTGTAAAGCACGTCACCCGCCTTCTCTGGACTGATGAATCACACTTTTCCATCTGGCAATCTGATGGACCAGTCTGGGTTTGGAGGTTGCCAGGAGAACGCTACATTTCGGACTGCATTGCACCAAGTGTGAAATTTAGTCGAGGAGGAATTACGGTGTAGGGTTGTTTTTCAGGAGTTGGGCTTGGCCCCTTAGTTCTTTAAATGCTCCAGGATACCAAAATATTTTGGACAATTCCATACTCCCAACCTTGTGGGAACAGTTTGGAGCGGGCCCCTTCCTCTTCCAACATGACTGTGCACCAGTGCACAAAGCAAGGTCCATAAAGACATGGATGACAGAGTCTGGTGTGGATGAACTTGACTGGCCTGCACAGAGTCCTGACCTGAACTGGATAGAACATCTTTGGGATGAATTAGAGCCAGGCCTTCTCCACCAACATCAGTGTGTGACCTCACCAATGCGCTTTTGGAAGAATGGTCGAAAATTCCTATAAACACACTCCGCAACCTTGTGGACAACCTTCCCAGAAGAGTTGAAGCTGTATTAGCTGCAAAAGGTGGACTGACATCATATTGAAACCTATGGGTTAGGAATGGGATGGCAATCTGCACACCTGGAGCTGATGATCAGACCTGCCTTCATAAGCCTGCACAACCTGCCATCCCTCGCCGGAATATAGTCTTCTGTACCCAATCTGCCTTCGTCCCCGCGTGATCGAGCTGTGCGCCTCGACTTCAATCAATCAATCAATCAATGTTTATTTATATAGCCCTAAATCACAAGTGTCTCAAAGGGCTGCACAAGCCACAACGACATCCTCGGTACAAAGCCCACATAAGGGCAAGGAAAAACTCACCCCAGTGGGACGTCGATGTGAATGACTATGAGAAACCTTGGAGAGGACCGCACATGTGGGTAACCCCCCCTCTAGGGGAGACCGAATGCAATGGATGTCGAGTGGGTCTGACATAATATTGTGAGAGTCCAGTCCATAGTGGATCCAACATAATAGTAACAGTCCAGTCCATAGTGGGGCCAGCAGGACACCATCCCGAGCGGAGACGGGTCAGCAGCGCAGAGATGTTCCCAGCCGACGCACAGGCGAGCGGTCCACCCCGGGTCCCAACTCTGGACAGCCAGCACTTCATCCATGGCCACCGGACCTGTGCCCCCCCCCTCCACAAGGAAGAGGGGAGCAGAAGAGAAAAGAAAAGAAACGGCAGATCAACTGGTCTAAAAGGGGGGTCTTTTTAAAGGCTAGAGTATACAAATGAGTTTTAAGATGGGACTTAAATGCTTCTACTGACTTCTCTTTTAGACTTTGGACTGCCACCCTCGATCCTCGACCCCTGACATGGACACGGACTCTGACGCCTCTCTGTCGCCCTGGATTATCTGCCCGCCCCACGGACTGCCTTCCTGCCGTGTTCCTTCTCGTTTCAACATTTGGTAATACTCAACAGCTAATTATTCATACACATAGTCTTCCACCATACACCCCTTTTGGATCTAGTTCACAAACACCATTCCTTTGTTGTTTAAGTAAATTATATTGTTCATTATTTATTATATTGTTTATATATGCATATAATAAATACATAGAGCAATATTGCCCCCTTGTGGTTCTGTGCTGTCACAACTCCCTCCTCCAACCATAACAGATTCCAACCATAGAAATACTTTGTATAGTTGAAGACTTACGGTCATTAGAAAACATCACTGCACATCATAATCATTTTTGTTTTCCGTGGATGTAAAAATGGAGGACAAATACAGTAAGCCATCTTAACTCGTTGCTCTTCTTTCTTTTTGGGTCATTGTCAAGAGACTCCAGGTGCCTTGTTTATTATGGTTATTATTAGCAGCAAAAGCACTGTTTGTAGTGCACACAAAATAGGTCAACAACAAAATACAGGGCTTGTCTGCATGTTGTCTTTCTTGATTGGTACTCAACATATAAATATTTCACAAAAAATGGGCCTGGTTGCTTCCAGATTCCAAGGCACATGTTCCAAGAAAGTGCATGTCAGTTTTCATCAAATCTTTTATTGTTGGAACCTGACACAATATTGTAAATGATCAAATCAGGAGTGTTATAGTACATGCGTCATGGGGCTCCTCAGGAACTCATGGGATTAGGTGGGGCGTGCCTCAGGGGTCAACTCTAGGTCCTTTTTATTTTATTTTATACATGCTTCCACTTGAAGGTGTCATCAGAACGGATCCAGATGGCTCAGAGCCAATTGATACCATTTTTAATTGTACTCTAGATTAACCAACCAAAAAAAAACAGATGGTTAAGTCCATTATTCAATTGTTCAAAAGATTTATATATATATATATATATGTATATATATATATTTGTACCGTTACCGGTACATTTTTACATATCTCTCGATACTTTTCTAAATAAAGGGCACTACAAAAAAATGACATTATTGGCTTTATATTAACAAAAAATCTTAGTGTACATTAAACATATGTTTATTATTGCAATTTAGTCCTTAAATAAAATAGTGAACGTACTAGACAACTTATCTTTTAGTAGTAAGTAAACAAACAAAGGCTCCTAATTAGTCTGCTGACGTATGCAGTAACATATTGTGTCATTTATACACCTATTATTTTGTACACATTATTAATTTTTACAGCTTGTCCTTTATAATGTGTACAAAATAATAGGTGTATAAATGACACAATATGTTACTGCATACGTCAGCAGACTAATTAGGAGTCTTTGTTTGTTTACTTACTACCATTGGCGTTGTTAGGCCTATTTTAGGGGGGCTCAAGCCCCCCTAAAATATTCTTAAGCCCCCCTAAATAATTTGGTGTTATATATACATATTTTTTTTTTACAAATACGTATTCATTATAAAGTGGCCCAAATATGAGTTTAAATAAATAATCATATAACCTGTTATTATTCACTCAGTTTCCCCTCACTTCGTAGAGTAAGGTAGATAGCCCCTTTAGTGCGTCGGTGTCTAATCCATTCCACTTGTTCATATAGAAAATGCCCACATCACTCAAATTCCAGTCCGCATTTTCTCTGCGACCTTGCTTGCGGTCCTGCAGGTGTACGAAGCACATTATCTTCCTTTACAATGAGTGAAGCTGCACGAAACCTTGTGTGTGCAATTGTAAATCATTTAGTTTTTAAGTTTTGTGTTTCTTGTAGAATCTATATAAAGTAATGTACATTAGCCTATTGTTAAAATAATGAAAAAAACATCATTAAATATATTTGTTTTATTGTATTGTTACATTAATAGCTGTTGTATTATCATAGGATGGCTTGTTAAACATTTCATAGGATTTTCAGAGGGAGGAAAAACCAAGACATTTAATATAAAATGTAAAATGAATAAATACATAAAAAGAAAAAGAAAATATATGGTTAAAAGCCATCGTCCCGGGGAGCATTTCATTTCGTCCCGTGCATTTTTTTAAAAATAATAATAATAACAATGAATAATTTCTAAGTCTTTGTTAGCCGTTTGTGAAGTTTTGTGCTTGTGCGTAACGTTCGCTCGTATTCTGTGCATCTCCTGGGGGCTTAGCCCCCCCATGTCCTTAAAAGCTAGTGACGCCCCTGCTTACTACTATAAGAAAAGTTGTCTAGTATGTTCACTATTTTATTTAAGGACTAAATTGTTCTTCGATTGCAATAATAAACATATGTATAATGTACCCTCAAAATGTGTGTTAAAATAAAGCCAATAATGCCATTTTTTGTGGTCCCCTTTATTTGAAAAGTATCAAAATACATTTTGGTACCGGTGCCGGTACCAATATATTGGTATCGGGACAACCCTATGACCTACACTGGCTTGGTTTTAGCATATTTAATGTAAAAAACTCCTCTTAGTGGAAACTGTTTGGGCAGCCCTGCTTCAAGGCATAAAAAGAAGCTACTACTGCATCTTTTGTTATTGTGTGCAAACTGCTGAGTCAGCTTGGACATATTCCCACTTGTACTGAAAAGCACTGACTTGATATTTTTCTAATTTGGTATCCAGTTCACCCTCAAAGAGGAACCGCATGATAAATGACACAATATGTTACTGCATACGTCAGCAGACTAATTAGTGTCATGTCTGTGTAATCATGTTTTGTTTTAAGTCATGTTTTGTTTAGTTATAGGACTCTTTAGTTTCTGTCTTTTCACTCCCTTGTCTTGTTTCCATGATTACCCATTAGTTTCACCAGTTCCACGTTTGGACTCATTGTGCACTCTTGATTGTCACCATAGCAACCCATTCGTTTTCACCTGTCACGTCACGCACCTGTTTCACGTTTTGAGTCACGCACCTGTTTTTGTTAAACATGTCTGTAGTATTTAAGTTCATTGTTTTCAGTTTGTCTTTCTGGCGAAACCCCGCATTTATACTCTCCACACACTTATGACCCTTGCTGCGCTTTTTCATGCCGTTTTTGTCCATGCCAAGTAAGTTTTGTTTATTATTGCCACAGTTAGTGTTTTTTTGTTGTTCATAGTTTTTGCCTTTGTGCAAGTGTTTGGTTTCATAGTTTGTTCTCCGCCATTGTGCGCGCCTTTTGTTTACTTCCTTGTTTTGTATTTATAGTCTTTAAATAAAAAATGTACCTTCATTCCCGTCTCGCCCGAGCCAACTTTCCGTTGCATCCCGGAAAAGCAAACACCCAGGACCAAGTCATGACAATTAGGAGTCTTTGTTTGTTTACTTACTACTAAAAGACAAGTTGTCTAGTATGTTCACTATTTTATTTAAGGACTAAATTGCAATAATAAACATATGTTTCATGTACCCTAAGATTTTGTGTTGAAATAAAGCCAATAATGCCATTTTTTTATTTAGAAAAGTATCGAAAGATATCGGTACCGGTACCAAAATATTGGTATCGATACAACCCTAAACTGCAGGGTCTTTTTCTGTGCTTCTATCCTGGAGATCCAGTCCTTATTCTCTCGAGACTTCATTCCAGTCCGGCTGCCTCGGGGCTAACAGGCTTCTCTCTAATTTGACACAAAGTATTGATCCAAATTGATCTGTCTGTTTGTTTTCCAGCATGTGTTGCTACTAACTCACTAACCAGCTCGGTGTCCTTGTGGTTAGAGTGTCTGCCCTGAGATCGGTAGACCGTGAGTTCAAACCCCGGCCGAGTCATACCAAAGACTATAAAAATGGGACCCTTTACCTCCCTGCTTGTCACTCAGCATCAAGGGTTGGAATTGGGGGTTAAATCACCAAAAATGATTCCCGGGCGCGGCCACCGCTGCTGCTCACTGCTCCCCTCACCTCCCAGGGTGTGAACAAGGTGATGGGTCAAATGCAGAGGACAAATTTCACCACACTTTGTGTGTGTGTGACAATCATTGGTACTTTAACTTAACTTTAACTGCAATCTAAAGTCCAAAGAAGACTGCTGGTGTGCAGCAGGAATATGTCAGCTGAGCAAGAGGAGAGTCTTGTTCGTGGGGTAAAGACATCTATGATTTATGCGGAGACTTCACACAACATGAAAAACACATCAGAAGAAATGGACGTCCGTTTGACTGCCTTCGCATCAACTCGGTCGATGTCAACATGCTGGTGTTGTATATTTGATGGGTGATGAGCCGAGGAGACGCCAAGTGGAATCGTCGAGCAAAAAGCTTTATTTGTTTCTGCGAGCCTCGGACTGGAGCTGCAGCTCTAGGAGAAGACGTGTGCCAAATCTCTTCATTCTGCTGTCTTGTCGGAACACTTGTGTTTAAATACCATTTCTTGTAGACCCCCTCTCCTTGTGGGTCAAATCTCGGTGCCGGACAGCTTGCATACCATCCATTTATCCATCCGTTTTCTTCCGCTTATCCGAGGACAGGGCACGGGGGCAGCAGCCTAAGCAGGGAAGCCCAGACTTCCCTCTCCCCAGCCACTTCGTCCAGCTCCTCCCGGAGGATCCCGGGGCATTTCCAGGCCAGCCGGGAGACATAGTCTTCCCAACGTGTCCTGGGTCTTCCCCGTGGCCTCCTGCCGGTCGGACGTGCCTTAAACACCTCCCTAGGGAGGCATTCGGGTGGCATCCTGACCAGATGCCCGAACCACCTCATCTGGCTCCTCTCCATGTGGAGGAGCAGCGGCTTTACTTTGAGTTCCTCCCGGATGGCAGAGCTTCTCACCTTATCTCTAAGGGAGAGACCCGCCACCCGGCGGAGGAAACTCAATTCGGCCGCTTGTACCCGTGATCTTGTCCTTTCGGTCATAACCCAAAGCTCATGACCATAGGTGAGGATGGGAACATAGATCAACCGGTAAATTGAGAGCTTTGCCTTCCGGCTCAGCTCCTTCTTCCCCACAACGGATCGATACAGAGTCCGCATTACTGAAGACGCCGCACCGATCCACCTGTCGATCTCACCATCCACTCTTCCCTCACTCGTGAACAAGACTCTGAGGTACTTGAACTCCTCCACTTGGGGCAGGATCTCCTCCCCAACTTGGAGATGGCACTCCACCCTTTTCCGGGCGAGAACCATGAACTCGGACTCGGAGGTGCTGATTCTCATCCCAGTCGCTTCACACTCGGCTCCAAACCGATCCAGTGAGAGCTGAATATCCTGGCCAGATGAAGCCATCAGGACCACATCATCTGCAAAAAGCAGAGACCTAATCCTGCAGCCACCAAACCGGATCCCCTCAACGCCCTGACTGCGCCTAGAAAGCCTGCATACCACTCAGTTTATTTACTTGACTAGTGATCGATTTGGGTCCGGTGACCTCCGACTATACCCTCTGTTTGGACCTTCTGTCACGGCCAGGGCGCATTCCAATGCGCCCTCATCCTTGCGCTCTGCTTGTCGCACCTCGGGACACGCCAACGACCGCGCACATCCAGGGACGCGACGGACGCGTCTCCGCCCTGCAGCAGCCGCCAGCTGCAATCATTCACCGGCAATCAGCGCACCTGCCTGTGATGACCGAGCTGCCTTCTTAAGCCTGCTCAACCTGCCATCCCGGGCCGGAATATAACCTTCTGTTGACGTACAGTAAGCTCGTCTCCAGCTTCCTAGTTGCCTTCTGTCCTGATCTCTTTGTTTTCCCTGCGTTGAATTTCGTGTCCTCCCCATACTTGCCAACCCTCCCGGATTTTCCGGGAGACTCCTGAAATTCAGCACCTCTCCCGAAAACCTCCCGGAAGAAATGTTCTCCCGAAAATCTCCCGGAATTCAGCCGGAGCTGGAGGCCACGCCCCCTCCAGCTCCATGCGGACCTGAGTCCAGTGTGCGCACACAAGGAGACGAAGCAGAAGAACGAGACCATAGTCTAAGAGCGCAGGGGAGACACTTCTCCAGGGCCGATGTATGCTCGGGGCAACACCTTTCACCTCCGCAGTGGGTCTCCACAGCGGACGACTTTAGGGTGATTGATGAGTCCAGCGATTAGTTGCAAATCTTGCTTTATTGATTGCTTGCACACAGCCAATCCAACACAAAACCAACAAGTCCCTCCCCGCACTCACGCTACCGCTCCCTCTCTTCTCTCGCCCACACACTCACTGACGTCACTCACCTCACATGCTGTCACCTATTAAAGGGCCACACACACACATACTCTACTCTCATAACACACAGTACAGTTAGTAGAACAACTGTGTTTTCATTACTGTGTATTTGATAGGTGCCATTGCCCCGGAATTGTATTGCATTGTACTTTCAAGTACAACAGTGAGTAGATGAGTGTTATGTTTGTGTGTATATGTGTAAATAAATGAACACTGAAATTCAAGTATTTCTTTTATTTATATATATAATAAAACAAATAAATATATATATAGCTAGAATTCACTGAAAGTCAAGTATTTCATATATATATATATATATATATATATATATATATATACATATATGAATGAAATACTCCAGTTGGTGAATTCTAGCTGTAAATATACTCCTCCCCTCTTAACCACGCCCCCAACCACTCCCTGCCCCACCCCCGACCACGCCTCCCACCCCCACCTCCCGAAATCGGAGGTCTCAAGGTTGGCAAGTATGGTCCTCCCTCACCCCGCAGTTCCGTGTGCGCATCCCCGAGTCAAGCTGTGCGTCTTGTGCTCTTGGATCTTCCCTGCCTCCCTCGTGCTTCTTGGTTCTCGACTGGTTCCGGACTACGACGACTCACTCCTGCCTCTTGTCCCCACTTCCGCCCCTGGACAACCCTGCCTGCCCCCACGGACTTCCGTGTTCCTTCGCTCTCGACAACACTTGGTAACACACACCTCAGCTAACTACACACATAGCCTCACTGGTGGGTTTTTGACACTCTCCAATTCCTTAGTGTAGTTTATTAGTTATTATTGTTTATTATTATATATATTGCCCATGTATATGATAAATTATTGAACATTACTGCGCCCTGGTGTCTGTTGCCGTCATCTCCCCTCCTAACCATAACACCTTCTACCAGATGTTGCTAAAGTCTTTAGTCTTCCTCCTAAACTCAACAGCTACATTCTTGTTGTCATGTCTGTGTGATCATGTTTTTGTTTTGCCTAAGACCAAGACCAAGACCCACGCCAAGACCAAGACCCACGCCGAGACCAAGACCCGCCGCCTGACGCGCCACGCCGAGCTTCGCCGCCTGACGCGCCACGCCGAGCTTCGCCGCCTGACTCACCACGCCGAGCTTCCACGCCTGCCACGATGACGACGCGCCTGCCTCCTCGTCGGCCACGGATATGGCCGCTACCTGGTCGCCCGCCACGCCAAGTGCGCCCACCTCCCAGTCGGCCACGGATGTGGCCCGTCCCGGGTCGCCCACCTCGCCTGCTGCAGCGGCGTTCCACTCGCCGCCGCCACATGACTATGCCTCGGTGGATTCGGGGCCACTTGGTCTGGCGACCCACCGCCATGTCCCCCTCCCGCCCTCCCATGACTCTTGTTAAATTTTTTTTTCTTTTTGAACATCTGGGATCTGTCCGTAAGGGGGGATTCTGTCATGTCTGTGTGATCATGTTTTTGTTTTGGTCATGTTCGGTTTTGTTTTTGGACTTTTTGTGCACTTTTGTTTTGTCACCATAGCAACCATTAGTTTTCACCTGACACGTCACGCACCTGTTTCACGTTTTGAGTCACGCACCTGTTTTCGTTAATCATGTCTATAGATGAGAATCAGCACCTCCAAGTCCGAGTCCATGGTTCTCGCCCGGAAAAGGGTGGAGTGCCATCTCCGGGTTGGGGAGGAGATCTTTCCCCAAGTGGAGGAGTTCAAGTACCTCGGAGTCTTGTTCACGAGTGAGGGAAGAGTGGATCGTGAGATCGACAGGCGGATCGGTGCGGCGTCTTCAGTAATGCGGACGCTGTATCGATCCGTTGTGGTGAAGAAGGAGCTGAGCCGGAAGGCAAAGCTCTCAATTTACCAGTCGATCTACGTTCCCATCCTCACCTATGGTCATGAGCTTTGGGTTATGACCGAAAGGACAAGATCATGGGTACAAGCGGCCGAAATGAGTTTCCTCCGCCGGGTGGCGGGTCTCTCTTAGAGATAGGGTGAGAAGCTCTGCCATCCGGGAGGAGCTCAAAGTAAAGCCGCTGCTCCTCCACATGGAGAGGAGCCAGATGAGGTGGTTCGGGCATCTGGTTAGGATGCCACCCGAACGCCTCCCTAGGGAGGTGTTTAAGGCACGTCCGACCGGTAGGAGGCCGCGGGGAAGACCCAGGACACGCTGGGAAGACTATGTCTCTCGGCTGGCCTGGGAACGCCTCGGGGTCCCACAGGAAGAGCTGGACGAAGTGGCTGGGGAGAGGGAAGTCTGGGCTTCCCTGTTTAGGCTGCTGCCCCCGCGACCCGACCTCGGATAAGCGGAAGAAGATGGATGGATGGATGGATGTCTATAGTATTTAAGTTCATTGTTTTCAGTTTGTCGTTCTGACGACATCCCACAATTATGCTCTACACACTCTTCATCCTCTTAGATAATGCTTCATGTCTCATGCCAAAGTAAGTTTTTGTTCCATGTTTATAGTCTTTTTGGTTTCATAGTTTGTTCTGCGCCATTGTGCGTGCCTTTTGTTTACTTCTTTTCGTTTTAGTAATTATAAAATAAATTATGTACTTACATTCCCGTCTCGCCCGAGCCAACTTTCCGTTGCATCCCGGAAAAGCAAACACCCAGGACCAAGCCATGACACTTGTGGGATTTCCATTTTCTTGTGAACTCCCTGCAGCAACCGGGGACGGACACGTGCACTTTGACCTTAGTAGAAGAATGCTTTTAAAGGATTATGTGACCAAATAAAAACACATGTCACTTCCAATCATATAAGAAAATTCGACATGCTATAATTAACCACACTGGAAAGAGAGACATGCTTTGTCCTCGCTGATGGATCATATACCGCCAACTACACGTCACTGGCATCTAACCATGATGGACAAAATGCTGCTTGATGCATGCAGTGAAAGTCACGGCACAACTCAACTCTGGCACGTTCACACTCGAGCACTGAAAGACACTCCGTGTATGTTGCACATACTGTACATGTACTGTACATGCAAGCACGCACAGCGCTTACATGTTGTGTTTACATGTGAAGGATTTCCACTATAGGTGTTTTGTACTCTTCAATTAAAAGGCATGAAATGAATATTGTAGTGCGCTTTAGAAAGACTATGAAGATGTCACTTAGGTCCACTCTAGTGGACAAATATACATTATAAAATCAATAAGAAAACGGGAGCTCTAATTTGGGAGTCTGAATTAGGATCAGAAGTTCCTATATAAACATTGCGTACTCACGTCACCTTTTTGTATTGATTACTGCAGCTGTGCACTGGATTCATTCACAAATACAAACTACAACTCACAAACACTTTAGAGTTAGGCTCCACCATCAGAATGTGTACTTAAACTTATAAAGATCACATGGATATTATTCAGTGAGTTGATTCACCAAAACTAACCTGTTATACAGGAGGAAAAAGCACACAGGACGTTTCAATTGTTCACAGACTGGTCGCGCTCATCAGAATGACAAGACACTTCCGGTCTGCAGGTGACAGCATTCAATTGGGAAGAAACGCCCTACTGCCCCCTACTGACCAATGTGAATACTGATAACCAAAAGCAGTTAAGTTGTCACGTTGTGTAAATGGTAAATAAAAAACAGAATGCAATGATTTGCAAATCCTTTTCAACTTATATTCAATTGAATAAGTGCCTTGACATAACTTCTGTTGGGAATTGGCGCTATATAAGTGAAACTGACTTGACTTTATTTATGCCCAGTGACCCCGCTTCTCGGCAAAGTCAGAATAGTTGGACGAGCTGCAAATAAAATGGACGACTGAATGGTTGGAAATGAAACGGTTTGTTTCAACAATCACTGATTGGGAGTCTTGCAAGTAAAGTGGAAGTGTTAAACTGGGTTAAACATGTGGGTATCTACGACATACTTGCCAACCTTGAGACCTCCGATTTCGGGAGATGGGGGGTGGGGGGCGTGGTTAAGATATATATATATGTATAAAAAATACTTGACTTTCAGTGAATTCTAGCTATATATATATATTTTTTTATTACATATATATATAATAAATGATTATTTATTTATATATATATATATATATATATATATATATATATATATATATATATATATATATATATATATATATATATATATATATATATATATATATAAATAAATAAAATAAATACTTGAATTTCAGTGTTCATTTATTTACACATATACACACACATAACACTCATCTACTCATTGTTGAGTTAAGGGTTGAAATCAAAGGCGATGGCTGTTTACAACCCCCGTCCCTTAGAAACAGCTGTTGCCATGTAATCAGGGAAAGTCCAAATAAAAGAGGAGGCGTACAATCTTTCGCCAGAGCGTGGTGAGACTGAATGGTTGGAAATGACACGGTTTGTTTCAACAATCACTGATTGGGAGTCTTGCAAGTAAAGTGGAAGTGTTAAACGGGGTCAAACATGTGGGTATCTACGACATACTTGCCAACCTTGAGACCTCCGATTTCGGGAGATGGGGGGTGGGGGGCGTGGTTAAGATATATATATATGTATAAAAAATACTTGACTTTCAGTGAATTCTAGCTATATATATATTTTTTTTTATTACATATATATATAATAAATGATTATTTATATATATATATATATATATATATATATATATATATATATATATATATATATATATATATATATATATAAATAAATAAAATAAATACTTGAATTTCAGTGTTCATTTATTTACACATATACACACACATAACACTCATCTACTCATTGTTGAGTTAAGGGTTGAAATCAAAGGCGATGGCTGTTTACAACCCCCGTCCCTTAGAAACAGCTGTTGCCATGTAATCAGGGAAAGTCCAAATAAAAGAGGAGGCGTACAATCTTTCGCCAGAGCGTGGTGAGACTGAATGGTTGGAAATGACACGGTTTGTTTCAACAATCACTGATTGGGAGTCTTGCAAGTAAAGTGGAAGTGTTAAACGGGGTCAAACATGTGGGTATCTACGACATACTTGCCAACCTTGAGACCTCCGATTTCGGGAGATGGGGGGGGTGGGGGGCGTGGTTAAGATATATATATATGTATAAAAAATACTTGACTTTCAGTGAATTCTAGCTATATATATATATATTTTTTTATTACATATATATATATATATATATATATATATATATAATAAATTATTATTTATTTATATATATATATATATATATATATATATATATATATATATATATATATATATATATATATATATATATATATATAAATAAATAAAATAAATACTTGAATTTCAGTGTTCATTTATTTACACATATACACACACATAACACTCATCTACTCATTGTTGAGTTAAGGGTTGAAATCAAAGGCGATGGCTGTTTACGACCCCCGTCCCTTAGAAACAGCTGTTGCCATGTAATCACGGAAAGTCCAAATAAAAGAGGAGGCGTACAATCTTTCGCCAGAGCGTGGTGAGACTGTACAAAGAGTACAGTCCAGACGTCTCTCCTCAATTGAGCCAAATTTAATTCTGTCTCTGTTTAATTCCTTGCTTCTTGTCTTGTTTAATAGATGTCATCAGTGTTTGAATCTGACAGTAATTTGTTATTATCTGGAAAAACTACAAACTTCTCTTTGTGTTTCCATGCATGCGGTTCTCAATGGATCTGTCTACTTCAGTCTTAAAGTAAATATGGCTGCATGCTGCGCTGCCTCTGCTTATTTGGTGCTTCAGTCTTATGTAATGGCTGCAAACGCGGGTTGGTCCAGTCTTACTGATGTGTGTGAGTGGGTGGTAATAGAAGCAAAAGGAGGCTTCTCACCCTCTTTTAACAAGGAGCCTTGGCACTGCGGCGATGTCTAATAAGTGCTAAGTTTCATGCAAAGTGGCTACTGCAGGGACATCAAGGAGGGAGGATCATTTTTTAGACACTGCGTGAATGGAGGCTTCTCACAGGATGACATAACTTCTGGAAATGAACTGGCTCAGAATGGCCAAAGGTATAGATGTGTGTGTCCAAGTTGAAGGAAACTGCAGCCTGTCTTCTTCTAATGGATTTATTACAATCTTTGCAAGCTGGGTAGCGTTTGCTGTGGTCTGGAACAACATGGCACACAAACAACTTTGAGACATGCAGCCAATATCACATACAGATAATGTGTCATGAGACATGCAAATATAAATGAAATACACAGAGGACATAAGTAAAGGAAATTAAATGAGCTTAAATATACCAACAAACGAGGCATAATGATGCAATATGTACATACAGCTAGCCCAAATAGCATGTTAGCATCGATTAGCTCGCAGTCATGGATTGACCAAATATGCCTGAATCAATAACATCAACAAAGCTCACCTTTGTGCATTCACGCACAGCATAAAACGTTTGGTGGACAAAATGAGACATAGAAGGAGTGGCATGAAACACTTCTTTCTGTGGCAGTGTCGGAGAAAGTTGTACATGTGAACAAACTACGGTCAGTTCAAGGACCGCCGAAATTAGTAGGACAAAACGGCGCTTGCCAAAACCTCTCATCAGTGAAGCATGTTTAATATAAACGGTGTGATTTCTAACAATTAGGAAGGTTGGTGTCATGTTTGTCCTCTGACCAGCTTTTCCTCCCAGGGAATTAAAGTCACTGGTCAATCCCAAGTTCTTTCGATGACATATATGCTGAGTAAGAAGGACCATCAAGACAGAATAGGAATATTATCAAGTTTTACTGAAGCTTCAGGAGACCAGCCCAGACCAATACATTCATACCGGCTTCTCAAATTGGTCTAACATTCAAACGGAAAAAAATGTATTTTTATTAATTTTTTTTTTTTCATAAAAAAATACAATCATGTGTGCTTACGGACTGTATCCCTGCAGACTGTATTGATATATATTGATATATAATATAGGAACCAGAAATATTAATAACAGAAAGAAACAACCCTTTTGTGTGAATGAGTGTAAATAAGTGTAAATGGGGGAGGGAGGTTTTTTGGGTTGGTGCACTAATTGTGTTTTTATGTTGATTTAATCAATTAAAATTTAAAAATTTAAAAAATTAAAAATAAAAATTCTATTTTGTATTTTTATTTTTTAATTATTTTTTTGTGCGGCCCGGTACCAATCGATCCACGGACCGGTACCAGGCCGCAGGGCCCGGTGGTTGGGAAACACTGGTCTAAAACACTAAACAGACCTCTGTAGACAAAAATAAACTGGTATACAGAGTATACAATGGAAAAGTACCAGATACTCCAAACATGACTATGAATAAAGAAAGAACTCTTAAACATATATGCATTCTCCACACCTCCTACAGAAAATATATTAAAACAAAAAATATATATTTCTGTGTTCACACATCTCTGAAAGAGGTCCAGGGAGCCACCGGGGCGGCGCTAAAGAGCGGCGGGTTGCCGACCGCCGGTATGACCCAAACTAAACTAAATTGCCACAAGAGAAAGGCGCCAAATAGTTTAAGCGCAGTGAGCGCACTGAATGGTGAATTGCTCGTCCTCCTGATTAATTCATCAGCTCCTCGCCACGCCAAGAGCGACCGGCGTGTCGTGTGATTTATAATTCAACACGCCGTTTGATGGTTTTTCTTTTCATTCGGCCTCCTTTTGAAAACACCTTTTTTAAGTGTCGATAATACGCCGCTTGTGGTTACCCGGAGCTCAGTCCCCTTGAGTAGAAGAAAAAAAAAAGAAAAATGTTCATTTGATTGTTAATAATTGAAATGAAAGAATAAATGGGGTGTTTTTTTTATCTGCCGGCTTCTGTCAGACGAGAGAAATGAGGAGAGATTCTTGTTTCCAAGGTAACCGTGAGGCTGATTCGGCTCCAGTATCGCAGCAATGGGGCTTTTGACAGTTGCTAGAACACTCTGAGCTCAAACTCCACCAAATGCCGCCTGCTGTTTTTTTGGAGCGTACACACACACACACACACACACACACACACACACACACACACATAAAAACACACACACACACTCATGATGAGGACACAAGTTGCGTGTGACAGAAAGTGTGTGACAGCTGGTAAGATGGATGACACTGACTTGCCGTGTGATTAATGGCCTGTCCACTTTGGGCTCCATATTACGCAGAAAGCGAGGCGATAAAAGCAGACTGCAGAGGCAGTTGGCATCAAACTCGCATCCTCACTTAACTCCGACACGACATCTATTAAAGTGGGATGAACTCTCATCCTCCTTCTCGCTATCTGCTGTACACTCGGAACAAATAAGCACAATCCTGTATGGCTCGTCACAGTGGTGATGCTCACCGAATTACTGTTTCGTACTCTAAATCAGTGTTTTTCAACCACTGTGCCGCGGCACACTAGTGTACCGTGAGATACTGTCTGGTGTGCCTATGTAATTTCACCTAATTGGGTTAAAAATATTTTTTTACAAACCAGTAATTATAATCCGCAAATGTGCCGTTGTTGTTGAGTGTCGGTGCTGTTTAGAGCTCGGCAGAGTAACCGTGTAATACTCTTCCGTGCCAGTAGGTGGCAGCAGGTAGCTAATTGCTTTGTAGATGTCGGGAACAACGGAAATGGTTTGCAGGTAAAAAGGTGTCTAATGCTTAAACCAAAAATAAACAAAAGGCGAGTGCCGTTAAGAAAAGGCATTGAAGCTTAGGGAAGGCTATGCAGAACTAAAACTGAACTGGCTGCAAAGTAAACAAAAACAGATTGCTGGACGACAGCAAAGACTTACAGCGTGTGGAGCAGACGGCGTCCACAAATGACATGATGATCAACAACAAAATAGGAGCGTAAGACAAGAACTAAAACACTACGAACAGGAAAACACCAAAAAAGAATAAAAAATTGGCTGCAAAGTAAATAAAAATAGAATGCTGGACGACAGCAAAGACTTACAGCGTGTGGAGTAGACGGTGTCCACAAATGACATGATGATCAACAACAAAATAGGAGAGTTAGACAAGAACTAAAACACTACACACAGGAAAATGCCAAAAAAAGAAACTGAACTGGCTGCAAAGTAAACAAAAACAGAATGCTGGACGACAGCAAAGACTTACAGCGCGTGGAGCAGACGGCGTCCACAACTGACATGACGATCAACAACAAAATAGGAGCGTAAGACAAGAACTAAAACACTACACACAGGAAGACAACAAAAAAACAAAAATGAATTGGCTGCAAAGTAAACAAAAACAGAATGCTGGACGACAGCAAAGACTTACGGCGTGTGGAGCAGACGGCGTCCACAACTGACATGACGATCAACAACAAAATAGGAGCGCAAGACAAGAACTAGAACACTACACACAGGAAAACACCAAAAAAAAAAAAAAATTGGCTGCAAAGTAAATAAAAACAGAATGCTGGACGACAGCAAAGACTTACGGCGTGTGGAGCAGACGGCGTCCACAAATGACATGACGATCAACAGCAAAATAGGAGCGTAAGACAAGAACTAAAACACTACACACAGGAAAACACCAAAAAAAAAAAAAGGAACTGAATTGGCTGCAAAGTAAACAAAAACAGAATGCTGGACGACAGCAAAGACTTGCGGCGTGTGGAGCAGACGGCGTCCACAAATGACATGACGATCAACAACAAAATAGGAGCGTAAGACAATAACTAAAACACTACACACAGGAAAACACCAAAAAAAAAAACTGAATTGGCTGCAAAGTAAATAAAAACAGAACGCTGGACGACGGCAAAGACTTACAGCGTGTGGAGCAGACGGCGTCCACAAATGACATGACGATCAACAACAAAATAGGAGCGTAAGACAAGAACTAAAACACTACACACAGGAAAACACCAAAAAAAAAAACTGAATTGGCTGCAAAGTAAATAAAAACAGAACGCTGGACGACGGCAAAGACTTACAGCGTGTGGAGCAGACGGCGTCCACAAATGACATGACGATCAACAACAAAATAGGAGCGCAAGACAAGAACTAGAACACTACACACAGGAAAACACCAAAAAAAACAACTGAATTGGCTGCAAAGTAAATAAAAACAGAACGCTGGACGACAGCAAAGACTTACAGCGTGTGGAGCAGACGGTGTCCACAAATGTCATGACGATCAATAACAAAATAGGAGCATAAGACAAGAACTAAAACACTACACACAGGAAAACACCAAAAAAAAAAAAAGGAATTGGCTGCAAAGTAAACAAAAACAGAATGCTGGACGACGGCAAAGACTTACAGCGTGTGGAGCAGACGGCGTCCACAAATGACATGACGATCAACAACAAAATAGGAGCGTAAGACAAGAACTAAAACACTACACACAGGAAAACGCCAAAAAAAAAAAATGAACTGGCTGCAAAGTAAACAAAAACAGAATGCTGGACGACAGGAAAGACTTACGGCGTGTGGAGCAGACGGCGTCCACAAATGACATGACGATCAACAACAAAATAGGAGCGTAAGACAAGAACTAAAACACTACACACAGGAAAACACCAACAACAACAAAAATGAATTGGCTGCAAAGTAAACAAAAACAGAACGCTGGACGACAGCAAAGACTTACAGCGTGTGGAGCAGACGGTGTCCACAAATGACATGACGATCAACAACAAAATAGGAGCGTAAGACAATAACTAAAACACTACACACAGGAAAACACCAAAAAAAAAAACAGAACTGGCTGCAAAGTAAACAAAAACAGAATGCTGGACGACAGCAAAGACTTACGGCGTGTGGAGCAGACGGCGTCCACAAATGACATGACGATCAACAACAAAATAGGACCGTAAGACAAGAACTAAAACACTACACACAGGAAAATGCCAAACAAAGAAACTGAACTGGCTGCAAAGTAAACAAAAACAGAATGCTGGACGACAGCAAAAACTTACTGCGTGTGGAGCAGACGGCTTCCACAAATGACATGACAATCAACAACAAAATAGGAGCGCAAGACAAGAACTAAAACACTACACACAGGAAAACACACAAAAAAAAACTGAATTGGCTGCAAAGTAAATAAAAACAGAACGCTGGACGACAGCAAAGACTTACAGCGTGTGGAGCAGACGGCGTCCACAAATGACATGACGATCAACAACAAAATAGGAGCGTAAGACAAGAACTAAAACACTACACACAGGAAAACACCAAAAAAAGAAACTGAACTGGCTGCAAAGTAAACAAAAACAGAATGCTGGACGACAGCAAAGACTTACAGCGTGTGGAGCAGACGGCGCCCACAAATGACATGACGATCAACAACAAAATAGGAGTGTAAGACAAGAACTAAAACACTACACACAGGAAAACGCCAAAAAAAGAAACTGAACTGGCTGCAAAGTAAACAAAAACAGAATGCTGGACGACAGCAAAGTCTTACAGCGTGTGGAGCAGACGGCGTCCACAAATGACATGACGATCAACAACAAAATAGGAGCGTGAGACAAGAACTAAAACACTACACACAGGAATACGCCAAAAAAAGAAACTGAACTGGCTGCAAAGTAAACAAAAACAGAATGCTGGACGACAGCAAAGACTTACAGCGTGTGGAGCAGACGGCGTCCACAAATGACATGATGATCAACAACAAAATAGGAGTGCAAGACAAGAACTAAAACACTACACACAGGAAAACACAAAAAAAAAAAAAAAAAAAAATTGGCTGCAAAGTAAATAAAAACAGAATGCTGGACGACAGCAAAGATTTACGGCGTGTGGAGGAGACGGCGTCCACAAATGACATGACGATCAACAACAAAATAGGAGCGCAAGACAAGAACTAAAACACTACACACAGGAAAACACACAAAAAAAAAAAAGAATTGGCTGCAAAGTAAATAAAAACAGAATGCTGGACGACAGCAAAGACTTACGGCGTGTGGAGCAGACGGCGTCCACAAATGACATGACAATCAACAATAAAATAGGAGTGCAAGACAAGAACTAAAACACTACACAAAGGAAAACACCTAAAAAAAAACAGAACTGGCTGCAAAGTAAACAAAAACAGATTGCTGGACGACGGCAAAGACTTACAGCGTGTGGAGCAGACGGCGTCCACAAATGACATGACGATCAAGAACAAAATAGGAGCGTAAGACAAGAACTAAAACACTACACACAGGAAAACACCAAAAAAAGAAACTGAACTGGCTGCAAAGTAAACAAAAACAGAATGCTGGACGACAGCAAAGACTTACAGCGTGTGGAGCAGACGGTGTTCACAAATGACATGATGATCAATAACAAAATAGGAGCGTAAGACAAGAACTAAAACACTACACACAGGAAAACGCCAAAAAAAGAAACTGAACTGGCTGCAAAGTAAACAAAAACAGAATGCTGGACGACAGCAAAGACTTACAGCGTGTGGAGCAGACGGCGTCCACATATGACATGACGATCAACAACAAAATAGGAGCGTAAGACAAGAACTAAAACACTACACACAGGAAAACACCAACAAAAAAAAAATGAAATGGCTGCAAAGTAAACAAAAACAGAATGCTGGACGACAGCAAAGACTTACAGCGAGTGGACCAGACGGCGTCCACAAATGACATGACGATCAACAACAAAATAGGAGCGTAAGACAAGAACTAAAACACTACACACAGGAAAACGCCAAAAAAAGAAACTGAACTGGCTGCAAAGTAAACAAAAACAGAATGCTGGACGACAGCAAAGACTTACAGCGTGTGGAGCAGACGGCGTCCACAAATGACATGACGATCAAGAACAAAATAGGAGCGTAAGACAAGAACTAAAACACTACACACAAGAAAACGCCAAAAAGAAAACTGAACTGGCTGCAAAGTAAACAAAAACAGAATGCTGGACGACAGCAAAGACTTACAGCATGTGGAGCAGACGGCGTCCACAAATGACATGACGATCAACAACAAAATAGGTGCGTAAGACAAGAACTAAAACACTACACACAGGAAAACGCCAAAAAAAAAAAATGAACTGGCTGCAAAGTAAACAAAAACAGAATGCTGGACGACAGCAAAGACTTACAGCGTGTGGAGCAGACGGTGTTCACAAATGACATGACGATCAACAACAAAATAGGAGCGTAAGACAAGAACTAAAACACTACACACAGGAAAACGCCAAAAAAAAAAAATGAACTGGCTGCAAAGTAAACAAAAACAGAATGCTGGACGACAGCAAAGACTTACAGCGTGTGGAGCAGACGGCGTCCACAAATGACATGACGATCAAGAACAAAATAGGAGCGTAAGACAAGAACTAAAACACTACACACAAGAAAACGCCAAAAAAAAAACTGAACTGGCTGCAAAGTAAACAAAAACAGAATGCTGGACGACAGCAAAGACTTACAGCGTGTGGAGAAGACGGCGTCCACAAATGACATGATGATCAACAACAAAATAGGTGCGTAAGACAAGAACTAAAACACTACACACAAGAAAACGCCAAAAAAAAAACTGAACTGGCTGCAAAGTAAACAAAAACAGAATGCTGGACGACAGCAAAGACTTACAGCGTGTGGAGCAGACGGCGTCCACAAATGACATGACGATCAAGAACAAAATAGGAGCGTAAGACAAGAACTAAAACACTACACACAGGAAAACACCAAAAAAAGAAACTGAACTGGCTGCAAAGTAAACAAAAACAGAATGCTGGACGACAGCAAAGACTTACAGCGTGTGGAGCAGACGGTGTTCACAAATGACATGACGATCAACAACAAAATAGGAGCGTAAGACAAGAACTAAAACACTACACAGGAAAACGCCCCCCCAAAAAAATGAACTGGCTGCAAAGTAAACAAAAACAGAATGCTGGACGACAGCAAAGACTTACAGCGTGTGGAGCAGACGGCGTCCACAAATGACATGACGATCAACAACAAAATAGGAGCGTAAGACAAGAACTAAAACACTACACACAGGAAAACGCCAAAAAAAGAAACTGAACTGGCTGCAAAGTAAACAAAAACAGAATGCTGGACGACAGCAAAGACTTACAGCGTGTGGAGCAGACGGCGTCCACAAATGACATGACGATCAAGAACAAAATAGGAGCGTAAGACAAGAACTAAAACACTACACACAAGAAAACGCCAAAAAAAAAACTGAACTGGCTGCAAAGTAAACAAAAACAGAATGCTGGACGACAGCAAAGACTTACAGCGTGTGGAGCAGACGGCGTCCACAAATGACATGACGATCAACAACAAAATAGGAGCGTAAGACAAGAACTAAAACACTACACACAGGAAAACGCCAAAAAAAAAAAAATGAACTGGCTGCAAAGTAAACAAAAACAGAATGCTGGACGACAGCAAAGACTTACAGCGTGTGGAGCAGACGGCGTCCACAAATGACATGACGATCAACAACAAAATAGGAGCGTAAGACAAGAACTAAAATAGTTAGATAGATATAGACAATTACATCATGTGTTGCCTTCATTATAACACTTATATAAGACTTTTAAAGTCATTTTGATCGTAGGATATTATAGCTAATATAGACACTTACGTCATGCGTTGTCTTCATTATAACACTTATTTACGGCTTTTAAAGTCATTTTGATAGTAGGCTATTATAGCTAATATAGACACTTACATCACGTGTTTCCTTCATTATAACACTTATATGAGACTTTTAAAGTCATTTTGATAGTAGGCTATTATAGCTAATATAGACACTTACATCACGTGTTGCCTTCATTATAACACTTATATAAGACTTTGAAGTCATTTTGATAGTAGGCCATTGTAGCTGATATAGACACTTACGTCATGTGTTGCCTTCATTATAACACCTATATAAGGCTTTTAACGTCATTTTGATAGTAGGTTATTATAGCTAATATAGACACTTACATAATGTGTTGCCTTCATTATAACACTTATATAAGACGTTTGAAGTCATTTTGATAGTAGGCTAATATAGACACTTACATAATGTGTTGCCTTCATTAAAACACTTATATAAGACTTCTGAAGTCATTTTGATAGTAGGCTATTATAGCTGATATAGACACTTACATCATGTGTCGCCTTCATTATAACACTTATATAAGACTTCTGAAGTCATTTTGTTAGTAGACTATTATAGCTGATATAGACACTTACATCATGTGTTGCCTTCATTATAACACTTATATGAGACTTTTAAAGTCATTTTGATAGTAGGCTATTATGGGTATCATAGACACTTACATCACATGTTTCCTTCATTATAACACTTATATGAGACTTTCAAAGTCATTTTGATAGTAGGCTACTATAGCTAATATAGACACTTACATCATGTGTTGCCTTCATTATAACACTTATATAAGACTTTTAAAGTAATTTTGATCGTAGGTTATTATAGCTAATATAGACACTTACATCATGTGTTGCCTTCATTATAACACTTATATAAGACTTTTAAAGTCATTTTGATAGTAGGCTAATATAGACACCCACATCGTATGTTGCCTTTATTATAACACTTATATAAGACTTTTGAAGTCACTTTGATAGTAGGCTAATATAGACACTTACATAATGTGTTGTCTTCATTATAACACTCATATACGGCTTTTAAAGTCATTTTGATAGTAGGCTATTATAGCTAATATAGACACTTTTGTTATGCGTTGTCTTCATTATAACACTTATTTACGGCTTTTCAAGTCATTTTGATAGTAGGCTATTATAGCTAATATAGACACTTACATCATGTGTTGCCTTCATTATAACACTTATATAAGACCTTTGAAGTCATTTTGATAGTAGGCTACTATGGGTGATATAGACACTTACGTCACGGGTTTCCTTCATTATAACACTTATATGAGACTTTTAAAGTCATTTTGATTGTAGGCTATTATAGCTAATATAGACACTTACATCATGTGTTGCCTTCATTATAACACTTATATAAGACTTTTAAAGTCATTTTGATAGTAGGCTATTATAGCTAATATAGACACTTACGTCATGCGTTGCCTTCATTATAACACTTATATAAGACTTTTGAAGTCATTTTGATAGTAGGTTATTATAGCTGATATAGACACTTACATCATGTGTTGCCTTCATTATAACACTTATACACAGCTTTTCATTTTTTTACGGCTCCAGACATATTTGTATTTTTTGGTCCATTATGGCTCTGTCAACGTTTTTGGGTTGCCGACTCCTGTGCCAGTTCCGTCATTGGCAGCAAGGCAATAGAGTGGGTATAGTTCATACGGCGGGAGCGCGCAGGAACACCGAAGCGCGCGTGCACAGCTGTCAGCACCAAGGACAGCAGCCTCTCAAAGCCCGCAGCGACCTTCAAGGAATCCCCGGGCGTGAGAGCACCGGCAAGCGGCCGCGGACTGCAGGAGACGCCGCGTGGAGAGACGGAGATGTTCCCCGCAGGAAGAAGGTGCAAGATGACGACGGCGGCGCTCATTCCTCCGCATTGCACATAAACCCGCAGCTTTTCTCAGCGGTTCCCCGGCTCTTTCTTCCACCACCCCCACCCCCCACCCTCCCTTTCGCGTGTGCCTCCATCTTCCACAACGCCCACACGCGTCGTGTCTGCCGAGCCGCGCTGCTGCCCAGAAGCCTCCCGAGCACCGCGGAGAGGAGGCGGCGGAGTGACCGGGCGGCGAGCTTGCGTTTGCTGCTGGACAAGATGCGGCTCCTAATGCTGGCTGTGCTGCTCTCCTGCTCGTGCGCGCGGGCCGGCTGCGAGCCCAAGATCGTCAACATCGGCGCCGTCCTCAGCCAGAAGAGGTACGAGCAGGTGTTCAAAGACGCCGTCACCCAGGCCAACCAGGTCTACGGCCGGGACAAGTTCAAGCTGACGGCCATCTCCGTTACGCACAAGCCCAACGCCATCCAGATGGCTCTGTCGGTGTGCGAGGACCTCATCTCCAGTCAGGTAAAAAACTCCAACAAGGTTGGAATTTAGGAAATATTTCCTGCATGTCCGTGTCACGTGTCTTTCCTCACTCTGTTGCCATGGTTACGTCAGCATCACTCAACTCTGCATATAGCTGCACGCAGCTTGTGTGGGCGGCTTTTTTTACTCTCAATCCAAACATTGAAGATTTTAAACCAGATTTGGGCAAAATGCGGCCTTTTTCAACCACTGTGCCGCGGCACACGAGTGTACCGTGAGATATTGTCTGGTGTGCCGTGGGGAATTATGCAATTTCACCTAATTTCACCTAATTGGCAGGAAAAAATACTTTTTTTGCAAACCATCCATCTTCTTCCGCTTATCCGAGGTCCGGTCGCGGGGGCAGCAGCCTAAGCAGAGAAGCCCAGACTTCCCTCTCCCCAGGCCATTTCGTCCAGCTCTTCCCGGGGGGTCCCGAGGCGTTCCAATCCAATCCAATCCACTTTATTTATATAGCACATTTAAACAGAGGTGGGTAGTAACGCGCTACATTTACTCCGTTACATCTACTTGAGTAACTTTTGGGATAAATTGTACTTCTAAGAGTAGTTTTAATGCAACTTTCTTTTACTTTTACTTGAGTATATTTATAGAGAAGAAACGCTACTTTTACTCCGCTACTTTTATCTACATTCAGCTCGCTACTCGCTACTAATTTCTATCGATCTGTTAATGCACGCTTTGTTTGTTTTGGTCTGTCAGACAGACCTTCAAAGTGCCTGCGTTACTGGTGACGTTTCACTCCGTTCCACCAATAAAATGCAGTCACTGGTGACGTTTGACTCCGTTCCACCAATCAAATGCAGTCACTGGTGACGTTGGACCAATCAAACAGAGCCAGGCGGTCACATGACCTGACTTAAACAAGTTGAAAAACTTATTGGGGTGTTACCATTTAGTGGTCAATTGTACGGAATATGTACTGTACTGTGCAATCTACTAATAAAAGTTTCAATCAATCAATCAAAAGTGTGAAGGAAAAAAGACACGTTTTTATTTCAACCGTACATCCCGTCACAAGCCTAAAGACTGACTGCACAGTTCCTGTCTTCACAATAAAAGTGCCGCTCCATCGCGCCTGCACTTACAAAATAAGAGTCTCCGAAAGCCAGCGCAAACAAGCTAGCAAGCTACGGAATTTGCCGCCAATGTATTTCTTGTAAAGTGTGTGAAAACGAATATGGAAGCTGGACAAATAAGATGCCAAAAACCAACCACTTTCATGTGGTATTAGACAGAAAGGAGGAACTTTTCTTCTCCTCCATTTGAAAACGTGGATGTATCAGCACTACTGTCTGATTACAATCAATGCAAGTCATCAGAATCAGGTAATACACCAACTTATATTCTTGTCTTCATGAAAGAAAGGAATCTATATGTGTTAAACATGCATGTATATTCATTAAAACACCTTTAACATGTAAACAAAAACGGCAAACTAAATATAAATGATATACTGTATATATCAATTTATGTGTATATAAATATATATATATATATATACATATATATATATATATATATATATACATATATATATAAATACATATATATATATATATATATATATATATATATATATATATATATATATATATATATATATATATATATATATATATATATATATATATATATGATATGTGTGTGTATGTTACTCATCAGTTACTCAGTACTTGAGTAGTTTTTTCACAACATACTTTTTACTTTTACTCAAGTAAATATTTGGGTGACTACTCCTTACTTTTACTTGAGTAATAAATCTCTAAAGTAACAGTACTCTTACTTGAGTACAATTGCTGGCTACTCTACCCACCTCTGCATTTAAACAACAAAAATGTTTCCAAAGTGCTGCACAACAAGATTGAAAACAATATTAAAAACAATATTCAATATTATCCTTAGCTCCACCAATGACAGAATAAAAACAAAAAATAAATAAATATAAAAACAATATAAAAACAATATAGATATATGATTAAAAACTATTTTAAAGGGAAAAAACTATTAAATCGGTAAATAGAAATCAAAATTTATAAAAAATAAAAAAAATCACAGAGGACCACACAACTCACGTAGTGTTAAAAGCCAAAGAATAAAAGTGGGTCTTAAGACAAGACTTAAAACACTCCAAGCTCGCCGGGAGACATAGTTTTCCCAACGTGTCCTGGGTCTTCCCCGTGTGGCCTCCTGCCGGTCAAGTCTGAGAGGACTTTGGGCCTAAGCAGGTTTGTGCAATAACAGCCCAGACACTTACCTGTATGTGCTCGTTGACAAAATGTTCCGTTCGGCCGCGATAGACCCACTCGCCCTTGGTAATCTCCCGCTGTTCCGGAACAGTCCACCGAGGCTCTTCGCTATCGCAGTGAAACCACAGCAGGATTTGACCGTTAACTTCACAGCTCGGCCAGGCGGTCACTTTAGCAAAATCCGGCACTGAAATGCAGAGTGTGTGCAAATAAAAATCTCTAAATTAAGTCTTTGTTACTTAGAACATGTTCCCCTAGTGTCCAAAAAACTCTAAATTAAGTCTTTGTTACTTAGAATATGTTCCCCTAGTGTCCAAAAAACTCTAAATCAAGTCTGTTACTTAGAATATGTTCCCCTAATGTCCAAAAAACTCTAAATTAAGTCTTTGTTACTTAGAATATGTTTCCCTAGTGTCCAAATAACTCTAAATTAAGTCTTTGTTACTTACAATATTTTCCCGCAGTGTCCAAATAACTCTAAATTAAGTCTTTGTTACTTAGAATATGTTCCCCTAGTGTCCAAATAACTCTAAATTAAGTCTTTGTTACTTACAATATGTTCCCCTAGTGTCCAAATAACTCTAAATTAAGTCTTTGTTACTTACAATATGTTCCCCTAGTGTCCAGAAAACTCTAAATTAAGTCTTTGTTACCTAGAATATGTTCCCCTAGTGTCCAAATAACTCTAAATTAAGTCTTTGTTACTTAGAATATGTTCCCCTAGTGTCCAAATAACTCTAAATTTAGTCTTTGTTACTTAGAATATGTTCCCTTAGTGTCCAAAAAACTCTAAATTAAGTCTTTGTCACTTAGAATATTTTCCCCTAGTGTCCAAATAACTCTAAATTAAGTCTTTGTTACTTAGAATATGTTCCCCTAGTGTCCATATAACTCTAAATTAAGTCTTTGTTACTTAGAATATGTTCCCCCAGTGTCCAAAAAACTCTAAATTAAGTCTTTGTTACTTAGAATATGTTCCTAGTGTCCAAATAACTCTAAATTAAGTCTTTGTTACTTAGAATATGTTCCCCTAGTGTCCAAAAAACTCTAAATTAAGTCTTTGTCACTTAGAATATTTTCCCCTAGTATCCAAATAACTCTAAATTAAGTCTTTGTTACTTAGAATATGTTCCTCTAGTGTCCAGAAAACTCTAAATTAAGTCTTTGTTACTTACAATATGTTCCCCTAGTGTCCAAATAACTCTAAATTAAGTCTATGTTACTTACAATATGTTCCCCTAGTGTCCAGAAAACTCTAAATTAAGTCTTTGTTACTTAGAATATGTTCCCCTAGTGTCCAAATAACTCTAAATTAAGTCTTTGTTACTTAGAATATGTTCCCCTAGTGTCCAAAAAACTCTAAATTAAGTCTGTTACTTAGAATATGTTCCCCTAGTGTCCAAAAAACTCTAAATTAAGTCTTTGTTACTTAGAATATGTTCCCCTAGTGTCCAAAAAACTCTAAATTAAGTCTTTGTTACTTAGAATATGTTCCCCTAGTGTCCAAATAACTCTAAATTAAGTATTTGTTACTTAAAATATGTTCCCCTAGTGTCCAAATAACTCTAAATTAAGTCTGTTACTTAGAATCAATCAATCAATCAATCAATCTTTATTTATATAGCCCTAAATCACAAGTGTCTCAAAGGGCTGCACAAGCCACAACGACATCCTCGGTACAAAGCCCACATACGGGCAAGGAAAAACTCACTCCAGTGGGACGTCGATGTGAATGACTATGAGAAACCTTGGAGAGGACCTTATATGTGGGTAACCCCCCCCCTCTAGGGGAGACCGAAAGCAATGGATGTCGAGTGGGTCTGACATAATATTGTGAGAGTCCAGTCCATAGTGGATCCAACATAATAGTAAGAGTCCAGTCCATAGTGGGGCCAGCAGGACACCATCCCGAGCGGAGACGGGTCAGCAGCGCAGAGATGTTCCCAGCCGATGCACAGGCGAGCGGTCCACCCCGGGTCCCGACTCTGGACAGCCAGCACTTCATCCATGGCCACCGGACCTGTGCCCCCCCCCCTCAAGGAAAAGGGGAGCAGAGGAGAAAAGAAAAGAAACGGCAGATCAACTGGTCTAACAGGGGGGCTATTTAAAGGCTAGAGTATACAAATGAGTTTTAAGATGGGACTTAAATGCTTCTACTGAGGTAGCATCTCTAATTGTTACCGGGAGGGCATTCCATAGTACTGGAGCCCCAATAGAAAACGCTCTATAGCCCGCAGACTTTTTTTGGGCTCTGGGAATCACTAATAAGCCGGAGTTCTTTGAACGCAGATTTCTTGCCGGGACATATGGTACAATGCAATCGACAAGATAGGACGGAGCTAGACCGTGTAGTATTTTATACGTAAGTAGTAAAACCTTAAAGTCACTTCTTAAGTGCACAGGAAGCCAGTGCAGGTGAGCCAGTATAGGTATATATATATGTATATATGTATATAAAGGTATATACAGTATAGGCGTAATATGATCAAACTTTCTTGTTCTTGTCAAAAGTCTAGCAGCCGCATTTTGTACCAACTGTAATTTTTTAATGCTAGACATAGGGAGACCCGAAAATAATACGTTACAGTAGTCGAGACGAGACGTAACGAACGCATGAATAATGATCTCAGCGTCGCTAGTGGATAAAATAGAACGAATTTTAGCGATATTACGGAGATGAAAGAAGGCCGTTTTAGTAACACTCTTAATGTGTGATTCAAACGAGAGAGTTGGGTCGAAGATAATACCCAGATTCTTTACTGATTCGCCTTGTGTAATTGTTTGGTTGTCAAATGTTAAGGTGGTATTATTAAATAAATGTCGGTGTTTAGCAGGACCGATAATCAGCATTTCCGTTTTCTTGGCGTTGAGTTGCAAGAAGTTAGCGGACATCCAATGTTTAATTTCATTAAGACACGCCTCCAGCTGACTACAATCCGGCGTGTTGGTCAGCTTTAGGGGCATGTAGAGTTGGGTGTCATCAGCATAACAATGAAAGCTAACACCGTATTTGCGTATGATGTCGCCTAGCGGCAGCATGTAAATACTAAAGAGTGCAGGGCCAAGAACCGAACCCTGAGGAACTCCGCACGTTACCTTAACATAGTCCGAGGTCACATTATTATGGGAGACGCATTGCATCCTGTCAGTAAGATAAGAGTTAAACCACGACAAAGCTAAGTCTGACATACCAATACGTGTTTTGATACGCTCTAATAAAATATTATGATCGACGGTATCGAAAGCAGCGCTAAGATCAAGAAGCAGCAACATAGATGACGAATCAGAATCCATCGTTAGCAGTAGATCATTAGTCATTTTTGCGAGGGCTGTCTCCGTAGAGTGATTTGCCCTGAAACCGGATTGAAAAGGTTCACAGAGATTGTTAGACACTAAGTGTTCATTTAGCTGCTGTGCGACAATTTTTTCGAGGATTTTCGAAATAAAGGGAAGGTGGGACACCGGTCGGTAGTTTACCATGAGGTCAGGATCAAGGTTAGGTCTTTTGAGCAGAGGATGAATAACCGCTTTCTTGAATGCTAGGGGAACAGTGCCAGAGGAAAGTGATAAGTTTATAATATTTAGCACTGATGGACCTAATAATACAAAAAGCTCCTTGATAAGTTTCCCAGGAAGTGGGTCAAGTAATGTGTTCCCCTAGTGTCCAAATAACTCTAAATTAAGTCTGTTACTTGGAATATGTTCCCCTAGTGTCCAAAAAACTCTAAATTAAGTCTTTGTTACTTAGAATTTGTTCCCCTAGTGTCCAAATAACTCTAAATTAAGTCTGTTACTTGGAATATGTTCCCCTAGTGTCCAAAAAACTCTAAATTAAGTCTTTGTTACTAAGAATCTGTTCCCCTAGTGTCCAAAAAACTCTAAATTAAGTCTGTTACTTAGAATATGTTCCCCTAGTGTCCAAAAAACTCTAAATTAAGTCTTTGTTACTTAGAATATGTTCCCCTAGTGTCCAAATAACTCTAAATTAAGTCTGTTACTTAGAATATGTTCCCCTAGTGTCCAAATAACTCTAAATTAAGTCTTTGTCACTTAGAATATGTTCCCCCAGTGTCCAAATAACTCTAAATTAAGTCTTTGTTACTTAGAATATGTTCCCCTAGTGTCCAAATAACTCTAAATTAAGTCTTTGTTACTTAGAATATGTTCCCCATACTAACGTGTTTCAAAAACATATAACTTTGTCTTCAATTTGAAAAAAAAAAACATTTTATTTTTCACTAAAGAAGGGTTCGGTGAATGCACATATGAAACTGGTGGGGTTCGCTACCTCCAACAAGGTTAAGAACCATTGTGTTAGTCAATGAAAAGCATCTTTTTTTTTAAGTCATTGGAAAGCATGCTGGTTGGGGGCGTGGTGAAGATATATATATATAAGAAATACTTGACTTTCAGTGAATTCTAGCTATATATATATATATATATATATATATATACATATATATATATATATATATATATATATATATATATATATATATATATATACATATATATATATATATATATATATATATATATATATATATATATATATATATATAAATAAATAAAAGAAATACTTGAATTTCAGTGTTCATTTATTTACACATACACACACATAACACTCATCTAGTCATTGTTGAGTTAAGGGTTGAATTGTCCATCCTTGTTCTATTCTCTGTCACTACTTCAGAACACACACATTATACAAATATACATTATAAAATCAATAAGAAAATGGGAGCTCTAATTTGGGAGTCTGAATTAGGATCAGAAGTTCCTATATAAACATTGCGCACTCACGTCGCCTTTTTGTATTGATTACTGCAGCTGTGCACTGGATTCATTCAGAATGTGTACTTAAACTTATAAAGATCACATGGATATTATTCAGTGAGTTGATTCACCAAAACTAACCTGTTATACAGGAGGAAAAAGCCCACAGGACGTTTCAATTGTTCACAGACTGGTCGCGCTCATCAGAATGACAAGACACTTCCGGTCTGCAGGTGATAGCATTCAATTGGGAAGAAACGCCCTACTGCCCCCTACTGACCAATGTGAATACTGATAAATGTGTAATGACAGCTCCAAAAACGAATTCAAACCACAAAATAAAATAAATAAATCAACACAAAAATGTGACACATTATGGGTGGGTCACATATGCATGTACAGTAGATGGCAGTATTGTCCTGTTTAAAAGTGTCACAACATTGCTGTTTACGGCAATGTTGTGAACAGGCTGTCAACACGTCACTCAGGTCCGCATGGAGCTGGAGGGGGCGTGGCCTCCAGCTCCGCCTGAATTTCGGGAGATTTTCGTGAGAAAATTTGTCCCGGGAGGTTTTTGGGAGAGGCGCTGAATTTCGGGAGTCTCCCGGAAAATCCGGGAGGGTTAGCAAGTATGACTTATAGTCCGAAAAATACGATAAAGTTGTCTTATTTTTTTAGTTTTAATGCCATGATTTGAATAGTCCGGAACAGATTTTCAGAGCTAAAATGACTCTACTAATTCATGTTAAATATGCTCCCTTCATACTACATTGTTTATGGTAAACGCATTTTCTTATTTGAAAATAAAGTTTGTTTTACGGCACCAAAATAAAAAAAGAAAGAAATGGGATGAGGAAGAAGTGATTACATATTTTATTGTAAGGAGACAAGACCTGACAGAGTTCTGCGCTCTGAGTGCTTTTCTAGTTAATACAGCCTCAAGCTTCGTTGCCCCCTGAAAGTATTTCAGGCGCCCGAGGACTGTCGGTTCTGGTTGGACTTAAATGTGTTCTACCATTACAACAACACAGGAGAAATATAACCTTAGAAGAAAATCTCATTTAAAACATTTGTATGCGCGTACAACATTTAAAACCTTTAGTATATCAGTATGTGGGATTAAATGGATGAATCAAAGAAATCTAATAAATCAGCAATATGATCCAGTTTAAGAAACTGTTCAAAGTGTTCACAAAGTACACAGAACAATAATTACGATAAACATCTTGAAACCTAATGATAAAGATAAATATTATTTATGTATTTAATATTTGTTTACTGTCTGTGCTTGAACAATACATGATATAGAACACAGGGTTCAAAGCGTGGGAAAAAATAATGGTTTATAGTTCGGGAATTTTTCAGTTACATTTTTTAAACAAAAAAACAAGAACATATTTTTTTTTAACCTAAAGGGTACGGGCTTCCGAACGTAAAAGTTCAGTCGCACTTTTCTAGCAGATATATTTCTCACATTCAACTCATTTTTCTCACATTTAAGTCATTTTCTTCACATTTATGTTTAAATTAAATGTTGATGCTAAATACATACTAATTACATCCAAATGCTAAATTTAAATCTAAATGTTTTTATTGAAAATACATCTAAATGTTATATCTAAACTTAAGTCTTCAATCTAAATGTTAAATCTCAATCTTAAATCCAAACATAAATATTCAATCTAAATCTAAATATTGAATCTAAATCTAAAAACTAAATCTAAATGTAAATAGTATACATCTAAATGTTAAATCAAAACCTAAATGTTAAATCTAAACCTAAATGTTAAATCTAAACCTAAATGAGAAATCTAAATGTAAATATTGAATCTAAATCAGAAAACTAAATGTAAATCTTAGATGCATATCTCAATGTTAAATCTAAATCTATATTTCAATCTTAAAAATACATCTAAATGTTATATCTAAACTTAAGTCGCCCATCTAAATGTTGTATCTAAACTTAAAACTTCAATTTAAATTTTATATCTAAACTTAAGTCTTCAATGTAAATGTTACATCTCAATCTGAATGTTAAATCTAAACATAAATATCCAATCTAAATCTAAATATTAAATCTAATCTTATATCTAAATTTTATATCTAAATGTTGAATCAAAACCTAAATGTTAAATCTAAACCTAAATGAGAAATCTAAATGTAAATATTGAATCTAAATCTAAAAACTAAATGTGAAGCTTAGATGTATATCTAAATGTTGAATCTAAATCTAAATGTGAGCGTTAAATGTTGAATCAAGACCAAAATGTTAAATCTAAACCTAAATGTTAAACCTAAATGTTAAATCTAAATGTTAAATCTAAATGTTAAAAATACATCTAAATGTTATATCTAAACTTAAGTCTTCCATCTAAATGTTGTATCTAAACTTACATCTTCAATTTAAATGTTATATCTAAACTTAAGTCTTCAATGTAAATGTTAAATCTTAATCTAAATGTTAAATCTAAACATAAATATTCAATCTAAATCTTAATATTAAATCTAATCTTATATCTAAATCGTATACCTAAATGTTAAATCTAAACCTAAATGAGAAATCTAAAGGTAAATATTGAATCTAAATCTAAAAACTAAATGTGAAGCTTAGATGTATATCTAAATGTTGAATCTAAATCTAAATGTGAGCGTTAAATGTTGAATCAAGACCAAAATGTTAAATCTAAACCTAAATGTTAAATCTAAATGTTAAATCTCAATCTTAAATCTAAACATAAATATTTAATCTAAATCTAAATATTTAATCTAAATCTAAAAACTAAATCTAAATGTAAATCTTATATCTAAATGTTAAATCTAAACCTAAATGTGAAATCCAAACCTAAATGAGAAATCTTAATGTAAATATTGAATCTAAATAAAAAAAAAAAAATGTAAATCTTAGATGTATATCTCAATGTTAAATCTAAATCTAAATTTCAATCTTAAAAATACATCTAAATGTTATATCTAAACTTAAATCTTCAATTTAAATTGTATATCTAAACTTAAGTCTTCAAAGTAAATGTTAAATCTCAATCTAAATGTTAAATATAAACATAAATATTCAATCTAAATCTAAATATTACATCTAATCTTATATCTAAATGTTAAATCTAAATGTTAAATCAAATCCTGAATGTTAAATCCAAACCTAAATGAGAAATCTAAATGTAAATATTGAATCTAAATCTAAAAACTAAATGTGAAGCTTCGATGTAAAACTAAATGTTAAATCTAAATCTAAATGTGAGCGTTAAATGTTGAATCAAGACCAAAATGTTCAATCTAAACCCAAATGTTAAACCTAAATGTTAAATCTAAATGTTAAATCTAAATGTTAAATCTTAATGTTAAAAATACATCTAAATGTTATATCCAAACTTACGTCTTCCATCTAAATGTTGTATCTAAACTTACATCTTCAATTTAAATGTTATATCTAAACTTAAGTCTTCAATGTAAATGTTAAATCTTAATCTAAATGTTAAATCTAAACATAAATATCCAATCTAAATCTTAATATTAAATCTAATCTTATATCTAAATCTTATATCTAAATCTTATATCTAAATGTTAAATCAAAACCTAAATGTTAAATCTAAACCTAAATGAGAAATCTAAAGGTAAATATTGAATCTAAATCTAAAAACTAAATGTGAAGCTTAGATGTATATCTAAATGTTAAATCTAAATCTAAATGTGAGCGTTAAATGTTGAATCAAGACCAAAATGTTAAATCTAAACCTAAATGTTAAACCTAAATGTTAAATCTAAATGTTAAATCTAAATGTTAAAAATACATCTAAATGTTATATCTAAACTTACGTCTTCCATCTAAATGTTGTATCTAAACTTACATCTTCAATTTAAATGTTATATCTAAACTTAAGTCTTCACTGTAAATGTTAAATCTTAATCTAAATGTTAAATCTAAACATAAATATTCAATCTAAATCTTAATATTAAATCTAATCTTGTATCTAAATCTTATATCTAAATGTTAAATCAAAACCTAAATGTTCAATCTAAACCTAAATGAGAAATCTAAAGGTAAATATTGAATCTAAATCTAAAAACTAAATGTGAAGCTTAGATGTATATATAAATGTTGAATCTAAATCTAAATGTGAGCGTTAAATGTTGAATCAAGACCAAAATGTTAAATCTAAACCTATGTGGGCTTTGTACCGAGGATGTCGTTGTGGCTTGTGCAGCCCTTTGAGACACTTGTGATTTAGGGCTATATAAATAAAGATTGATTGATTGATAAATGTTGAACCTAAATGTTAAATCTAAATGTTAAATCTCAATCTTAAATCTAAACATAAATATTTAATCTAAATCTAAATATTGAATCTAAATCTAAAAACTAAATCTAAATGTAAATCTTATATCTAAATGTTAAATCTAAACCCAAATGTTAAATCGAAACCTAAATGAGAAATCTAAATGTAAATATTGAATCTAAATCAAAAAACTAAATGTAAAGCTTAGATGTATATCTAAATGTTAAATCTAAATCTAAATGTGAGCGTTAAATGTTGAATCAAGACCAAAATGTTAAATCTAAACCTAAATGTTAAACCTAAATGTTAAATCTAAATGTTAAAAATACATCTAAATTTTATATCTAAACTTAAGTCTTCCATCTAAATGTTGTATCTAAACTTACATCTTCAATTTAAATGTTATATCTAAACTTAAGTCTTCAATGTAAATGTTAAATCTTAATCTAAATGTTAAATCTAAACATAAATATTAAATCTAAATCTTAATATTAAATCTAATCTTATATCTAAATCTTATATCTAAATGTTAAATCAAAACCTAAATGTTAAATCTAAACCTAAATGAGAAATCTAAATGTAAATATTGAATCTAAATCTAAAAACTAAATGTGAAGCTTAGATGTATATCTAAATGTTAAATCTAAATCTAAATGTGAGCGTTAAATGTTGAATCAAGACCAAAATGTTAAATCTAAACCTAAATGTTAAACCTAAATGTTAAATCTAAATGTTAAATCTAAATGTTAAAAATACATCTAAATGTTATATCTAAACTTAAGTCTTCAATCTAAATGTTGTATCTAAACTTACATCTTCAATTTAAATGTTATATCTAAACTTAAGTCTTCAATATAAATGTTAAATCTTAATCTAAAGGTTAAATCTAAACATAAATATCCAATCTAAATCTTAATATTAAATCTAATCTTATATCTAAATCTTATATCTAAATGTTAAATCAAAACCTAAATGTTAAATCTAAACCTAAATGAGAAATTTAAAGGCAAATATTGAATCTAAATCTAAAAACTAAATGTGAAGCTTAGATGTATATCTAAATGTTAAATCTAAATCCAAATGTGAGCGTTAAATGTTGAATCAAGACCAAAATGTTAAATCTCAACCTAAATGTTAAACCTAAATGTTAAATCTAAATGTTAAATCTCAATCTTAAATCTAAACATAAATATTTAATCTAAATCTAAATATTGAATCTAAATCTAAAAACTAAATCTAAATGTAAATCTTATATCTAAATGTTAAATCTAAACCCAAATGTTAAATCGAAACCTAAATGAGAAATCTAAATGTAAATATTGAATCTAAATCAGAAAACTAAATGTAAATCTTAGATGCATATCTCAATGTTAAATCTAAATCTATATTTCAATCTTAAAAATACATCTAAATGTTATATCTAAACTTAAGTCTTCCATCTAAATGTTGTATCTAAACTTACATCGTCAATTTAAATTGTATATCTAAACTTAAGTCTTCAATGTAAATGTTAAATCTCAATCTAAATGTTGAATCTAAACATAAATATTAAATCTAAATCTAAATATTACATCTAATCTTATATCTAAATCTTAAATCTAAATGTTAAATCAAAACCTAAATGTTCAATCTAAACCTAAATGAGAAATCTAAATGTAAATATTGAATCTAAATTACAAAAGTAAATGTAAATCTTAGATGTATATCTCAATGTTAAATCTAAATCTATATTTCAATCTTAGAAATACATCTAAATGTTATATCTAAACTTAAGTCGTCCATCTAAATGTTGCATCTAAACTTAAAACTTCAATTTAAATTGTATATTTAAACTTAAGTCTTCAATGTAAATGTTAAATCTCAATCTAAATGTTGAATCTAAACATAAATATTCAATCTAAATCTAAATATTAAATATAATCTTATATCTAAATCTTATATCTAAATGTTAAATCAAAACCTAAATGTTAAATATAAACCTAAATGAGAAATCTAAAGGTAAATATTGAATCTAAATCTAAAAACTAAACGTGAAGCTTAGATGTATATCTAAATGTTAAATCTAAATCTAAATGTGTGCGTTAAATGTTGAATCAAGACCAAAATGTTAAATCTAAACCTAAATGTTAAACCTAAATGTTAAATCTAAATGTTAAATCTTAATGTTAAAAATACATCTAAATGTTATATCTAAACTTAAGTCTTCCATCTAAATGTTGTATCTAAACTTACATCTTCAATTTAAATGTTATATCTAAACTTAAGTCTTCAATGAAAATGTTAAATCTTAATCTAAATGTTAAATCTAAACATAAATATCCAATCTAAATCTTAATATCAAATCTAATCTTATATCTAAATCTCATATCTAAATGTTAAATCAAAACCTAAATGTTAAATCTAAACCTAAATGAGAAATCTAAAGGCAAATATTGAATCTAAATCTAAAAACTAAATGTGAAGCTTAGATGTATATCTAAATGTTAAATCTAAATCTAAATGTGAGCGTTAAATGTTGAATCAAGACCAAAATGTTAAATCTCAACCTAAATGTTAAACCTAAATGTTAAATCTAAATGTTGAATCTCAATCTTAAATCTAAACATAAATATTTAATCTAAATCTAAATATTGAATCTAAATCTAAAAACTAAATCTAAATGTAAGTCTTATATCTAAATGTTAAATCTAAACCCAAATGTTAAATCGAAACCTAAATGAGAAATCTAAATGTAAATATTGAATCTAAATCAAAAAACTAAATGTAAATCTTAGATGCATATCTCAATGTTAAATCTAAATCTATATTTCAATCTTAAAAATACATCTAAATGTTATATCTAAACTTAAGTCGCCCATCTAAATGTTGTATCTAAACTTAAAACTTCAATTTAAATTTTATATCTAAACTTAAGTCTTCAATGTAAATGTTAAATCTCAATATAAATGTTAAATCTAAACATAAATATTCAATCTAAATCTAAATATTACATCTAATCTTATATCTAAATGTTAAATCTAAACCTAAATGTTAAATCTAAACCTAAATGAGAAATCTAAATGTAAATATTGAATCTAAATCTAAAAACAAAATGTGAAGCTTAGATGTATATCTAAATGTTGAATCTAAATCTAAATGTGAGCGTTAAATGTTGAATCTAGACCAAAATGTTAAATCTAAACCTAAATGTTAAACCTAAATGTTAAATCTAAATGTTAAATCTAGATGTTAAATCTAAACCCAAATGTTAAATCTAAATGTTAAATCTAAACCCAAATGTTAAATCTAAATGTTAAGTCTAAATTGTGAATCTAAACCTGGTATATTATTTATTTATCACTGTTCTGTTACAGAGAACAAGGAACTGGGATACAATTGCTATGGTATGAAAAGGAGTAGGATTAAATAAACTCAGCTTCTTCCTACTCCTATTCGGACGTGCTGTAATGAAACAAGTAAAAACATGTGATGCATGATATTGTATCGCATGCATGTTGCAAATAAACTGAAACTGAACTGAACTGAACTTTTGGCACGGACTCCAAAATGTACAAACCGCAAATCAGCTGATTTTGAAACAGAACGACAAGCAGACGTCCAAAAATAGGCTTTGGTTTTAGTGTCATGTCGCGGATGAAAGGGGCGAGTGTACATTTCAGGACACACAGCTGCAGATCCACTCAAGTGCAATGAAAAGCAGCGAGGAGTGAAAATGGGCAAAATGTCATTGACTATTATATGCAGCCTCACTTGCGGCGGTGCATGCGCGCCATGATAGTCGCGGCCGTGTTGTTGGCATTCTGGGGACGTGCTCTTTTTCATGCATTGCTTTTCTTCATTTAGTTCAGGCAATGACATCAAAAAAAGTACATAATAATATGAATTAAAGCTGCAAGCAGCATTGGTCGGGCCCGCGTATTTGGCAGGTGCTAGTCCTAAGTGTCCCAATACTTTTGTCAAGTTTTAGTCCCAAGTGTCCCAATACTTTTGTCCAGTGTAAGTGTCCCAATACTTGTGTCCAGTGGTAGTCCTAAGTGTCCCAATACTTTAGTCTACTTTTAGTGCGAAGTGTCCCAATACCTTTGTCCAGTATTCGTCGTAAGTGTTCCAATACTTTTGTCCAGTTTTAGTCCTAAGTGTCCCAATACTTTTGTCCAGTTTTAGTCCAAAGTGTCCCAATACTTTTGTCCAGTGGTAATCCGAAGTGTCCCAATACTTATGTCAAGTTGTAGTCAAGTGTCCCAATACTTTTGTCCAGTTTTAGTCCTAAGTGTCCCAATACTTTTGTCCAGTTTTAGTCCTAAGTGTCCCAATACTTTTGTCCAGTGGTAATCCGAAGTGTCCCAATACTTATGTCAAGTTGTAGTCAAGTGTTCCAATACTTTTGTCCAGTTTTAGTCCTAAGTGTCCCAATACTTTTGTCCAGTTTTAGTCCTAAGTGTCCCAATACTTTTGTCCAGTGGTAATCCGAAGTGTCCCAATACTTATGTCGAGTTGTAGTCAAGTGTCCCAATACTTTTGTCAAGTTTTAGTCCCAAGTGGCCCAATACTTTTGTCAAGTTGTAGTCCTAAGTGTCCCAATACTTTTGTCCAGTTTTAGTCCCAAGTGGCCCAATACTTTTGTCCAGGGGTAGTCATAAGTGTCCCAATACTTTTGTCTACTTTTAGTCCGAATTGTCCCAATACTTTTGTGTAGTGTACCTACCTTGTCTGCATTGTGTGGGCACGCTGGTGCTGCCTGCTTTTAAGCAGCCATCTTGAAAAAACAGCAGCATCAGCACAGAGGTTCTTTGAAGGGTCATAAAATCAAAACCGGAGCAGGTATCAAAACTCTTTCGCCAACTTTTAATCAGAAGGGTTCAATCTCTCTCCTGTGTTAGTTTGAAGCCGAAACAACAAATGCGCTCAGAGGAGATAATGTTTGAAGAAAGGTGACGGGTTTTTACAAAAATGTTGTTTTGAAGGGGGAATAGCAAACTTCCTGTTGATTTTTGCTGGGGGTTGTCAATTTATGAAATGTAGGTCTAAGTTAGACCTACATAGAGGTTTTTGTTTCATGTCTCTCCGACCTTCCCAGTTTTTCTGCGTTTTATTCAAAAATTGTGCTGGAGCGCAATTTTGAGATTTGGGGTTAGGTTTTTTTATAAGATCGCAATTTTTGACAGTCCTGATGTGTGCGTTCAGTTTGGTGAGTTTTGAAGCGTGTTAAAGTGGTCAAATTACAGCTCAAAGAGGCAAAAGTTACTGTTTTTAGTACTTTTTTGTCTTGAAGGGGGAATTGCCAACTTCCTGTTGATTTTAGCCCGACAATGTACTATTATGAAATGTAGGTCTAAGTCAGACCTACATAGAGGTTTTTGTTTCATGTCTCTTCGACCTTCCTAGTGGGAGTTACAGGCAGTCTAGTTTTATTTTTTTCTAGGGGGCGCTAGAGCGCAATTTTGAGTTTTGTGGTTCGGTTTTTTTTTTTTTTAAAAGTCAATTTTCGCAGGTCCTGATGTGTGGGTCAAATATGGTGAGTTTTGAAGCATGTTAAGTGGGTCAAATTACAGTTTAATGTGGCGGCGGAAGAATAAAGAATAAAACCTTACAAATTCAATAGGTCCTTATGTCCCATTGCTTAGGGAGTCCTTATGCAATGGGCCATGCGGGCCCTAATTAATATGATGCAAGAGGTAGGGAGTGAGAAGAAGATCATTTATTTAATCCCACCCCCAGTTCTCCATTCAGTGATTAATATATTGATAAGGATTATATTACAAATGTTGTATCGTTGTGGCATTACCATCATTATTACACTGTAACAATCATTTGTATCAACAATGTAGAAAGAATGAACAATACCAACAATGGTAATAGACAATATACCAACAATGGTAATGGACAAAATACCAACAATGGTAATGGACAAAATACCAACAATGGTAATAGACAACATAGCAATAATGGTAATAGCCAAAATACCAACTATGGTAATGGACAAAATACCAATAATGGTAATAGCCAAAATACCAACAATGGTAATAGCCAAAATACCAACAATGGTAATGGACAAAATACCACTAATGGTAATAGCCAAAATACCAACAATAGTAATGGACAAAATACCAACAATGGTAATATACAAAATACAAACACTGGTAATGGATAAAATACCAACAATGGTGATAGCCAAAATACCAACAATGGTAATAGACAATATACCAACAGTGGCAATGGACAAAATATCTACAATAGTAATAGCCAAAATACCAATGATTGTAATAGACAATATACCAACATTGGTAATTGACAAAATTCCAACAATGTTAATAGATAACATAACAATAATGGTAATAGACAAAATACCAACAATGGTAATAGCCAAAATACCAACAAGGGTAATAGCCAAAATACCAACAATGGTAATGGACAAAATACCAACAATGGTAATAGACAGCATAGCAATAATGGTAATGGACAAAATACCAACAATGGTAATGGACAATATACCAACAATGGTAATGGACAAAATACCAACAATGGTAATGGACAAAATACCAACAATGGTAATAGACAACATAGCAATAATGGTAATGGACAAAATACCAACAATGGTAATATACAAAATACCAACAATGATGATAGCCAAAATACCAACAATGGTAATAGACAACATAGCAATAATGGTAATGGACAAAATACCAACAATGGTAATATACAAAATACCAACAATGATGATAGCCAAAATACCAACAATGGTAATAGACAATATACCAACAATGCTAATGGACAAAATATCAACAATGGTAATAGCCAAAATACCAACAATGGTAATAGCCAAAATACCAACAATGGTAATGGACAAAATACCAATAATGGTAATGGACAAAATACCACTAATGGTAATAGCCAAAATACCAACAATAGTAATGGACAAAATACCAACAATGGTAATATACAAAATACAAACACTGGTAATGGATAAAATACCAACAACGGTGATAGCCAAAATACCAACAATGATAATAGACAATATACCAACAATGGTAATGGACAAAATATCTACAATGGTAATAGCCAAAATACCAATGATGGTAATAGACAATATACCAACAATGGTAATTGACAAAATTCCAACAATGTTAATAGACAAAATAACAATAATGGTAATAGCCAACATACCAACAATGGTAATAGCCAAAATACCAACAATGGTAATGGACAAAATACCACTAATGGTAATAGCCAAAATACCAACAATAGTAATGGACAAAATACCAACAATGGTAATATACAAAATACCAACAATGATGACAGCCAAAATACCAACAATGGTAATAGACAACATATCAATAATGGTAATGGACAAAATACCAACAATGGTAATAGATAACATACCAACAATGGTAATAGACAAAATACCAACAATGCTAATGGACAAAATATCATCAATGGTAATAACCAAAATACCAACAATGGTAATGGACAAAATACCAATAATGGTACAAGCCAAAATACCAACAATGGTAATAGCCAAAATACCAACAATGGCAATGGACAAAATACCACTAATGGTAATAGCCAAAATACCAACAATGGTAATGGACAAAATACCAACAATGGTAATATACAAAATACCAACAATGATGATAGCCAAAATACCAACAATGGTAATAGACAATATACCAACAGTGGTAATGGACAAAATATCTACAATGGTAATAGCCAAAATACCAATGATGGTAATAGACAATATACCAACAATGGTAATTGACAAAATATCAACAATGGTAATAACCAAAATACCAACAATGGTAATGGACAAAATACCAATAATGGTAATAGCCAAAATACCAACAATGGTAATAGCCAAAATACCAACAATGGTAATGGACAAAATACCACTAATGGTAATAGTCAAAATACCAACAATGATGATAGCCAAAATACCAACAATGGTAATAGACAATATACCAACAGTGGTAATGGACAAAATATCTACAATGGTAATAGCCAAAATACCAATGATGGTAATAGACAATATACCAACAATGGTAATTGACAAAATACCAACAAATTTTAATAGACAAAATAACAATAATGGTAATAGACAAAATACCACAAATGGTAATAGCCAAAATACCAATGATGGTAATAGACAATATAGTAACAATGGTAATTGGCAAAATACCAACAATGTTGATAGACAAAATAACAATAATGGTAATAGACAAAATACCAACAATGGTAATAGCCAACATACCAATAATGGTAATAGCCAACATACCAACAATGGTAATAGCCAAAATATCACCAATGGTAATGGACAAAATACCAATAATGGTAATAGCCAAAATACCAACAATGGCAATGGACAAAATACCAAAGATATAGATGTGTGTGTCCAAGTTAAAGGCAAACGGCAGGCTGTCTTTTTTTAATGGATTTATTACAATCTTTGGCAAGCTGGGTAATGTTTGCTGTGGTCTGGAACAACATGGCACACAACATGTGTCATGAGACATGCAAAACTAAATTATATACAAAGAGGATAAGAGTAAAGGATATCAAATGAGCTCAAATATAGCTACAAATGAGGCATAATGATGCAATATGTACATACAGTTAGCTTAAATAATATGTTAGCATGGATTAGCTTGCACTCCAACTAGTCAATAACATCAACAAAGCTCACCTTTGTGCATTCACGCACAGCATACAACTTTTGGTGGACAAAATGAGACAAAGAAGGAGTGGAAGATTTTTCATGTAAACAAACAGCCCACAATATGGTGAGTTCATGAACCGCCGAAATTAGTAGGACAAAACGATGTTTTCTGTTCAGACGTTATGTTGCTCTTTGTTATGTATATGCGTTGTTCTAACATGTACCACATGTCGTTGTGCATGAACAAAATGTGCAGCACTTTTAACTGACAAAACACATTCCATAAGTAATGCATAATGAATATGTATGCACCATGTTGTCTGATGGAATAATAATATTACATCCTTGCATATTGAAGCCTGCAGCTATCCTCTAGCATGCATTATAAGGCTTCATGTAATAATAATCAAAACACACACGCTTTATAATGTCTTCCATGTGGTGTAACTGATGGGGATGTCACGGCAGTGTGGCTGGATCAAAAGGCTTTACTGAACCAAAAGTTGCTTTATTACAAGCGAGTGTCATTAAACAGGTCTGCAGTACCCGAAGGAACCTAGGTCAAAAAAACGAAGGACTCCTCCCGTGGAGAAGCCAAACCATCAGTTATATATTCCTTCTTTATCTGTCTGGGTGTGTTCTATGTCAGGACAGCACAACCTGACCATGTAAGGAGATGTCCGTGTGTAGTGACTGGAAAACAATTGATTTGAGTCATAACTCTACTGTTGGCGTTGAGCTAGACAGGTAGTTTTTTCTCAAGGATATGGTTATCACTTTTGCATTCTGAAGTCCCAATTAGGGCCTCTTTCCTATGAGAAGTGATTTAATCCACCTGCAAATGTCAAACTAAAGGGCCTTATCTTATTATGGGCTCAAACTGAAATGGTCGTGTACGGGGGGAGGTGACGGCACAGACAACAAGGGGGAATTGTATTTAAGCTCTATTTTATATATATATATATATATATATATATATATATATATATATATATATATATATATATTAGAGATGCGCGGATAGGCAATTATTTCATCCGCAACCGCATCAGAAAGTCGTCAACCATCCGCCATCCACCCGATGTAACATTTGATCAGAACCGCACCCGCCCGCACCCGCCCGTTGTTATATATCTAATATAGACGATGCAAGGCATTAGTGAGGTTATAAAGCTTTTGCCTGTTAAAGAAAGGAGACTGATCCAATGCAGCACAGACATTCGCGTGCCACGCTGTCACGACCCAGACGCACACCAGTGCGCAATCATATGGGAGACGCGCTGAGCGCACCTCCAAGCGCGTCTCGCTGCCGGCGACGGCCGGGTATGGGCCCGACGCTCCAGCGCCATCCATTTTCAGGGCTAGTTGATTCGGCAGGTGGGTTGTTACACACTCCTTAGCGGGTTCCGACTTCCATGGCCACCGTCCTGCTGTCTATATCAACCAGGGTGAGCCCCACCCCTTTCGTGAGAGCACTGCGCGCGGAGTGACCCCTGTTACGCGCCCCCGGCAACAGGGGTGGCGGGCAGGTAAGCTGCGCGGGCGGAGCGCGCGGAGTGACCCCTGTTACGAGCCCCCGGCCACGGGGGTGGCGGGCAGGTAAGCTGCTTACCTGCTGCGCGTGACGCCGGCCGCGGCGAAGGCGGACGAGGAGGGGTGTCGGTGCGGTGGGCGCGGTGGTGACCCTGGACGTGCGTCGGGCCCTTCTCGCGGATCGCCTCAGCTACGGCTCCCGGTGGGGCCCTCTCGGGGGAAGGGGCCTCGGTCCCGGACCCCGGCGAGGCGCCCCTTCTCCGCTCCGTAAAAGTGTCCATCTTTTTTTTTTTTTTTCTTCTGTTGTGGCATATGCTGCAGGTGCCTGCTCGTTTTTCGTATGTGGGTAACAACATTTAACTATGTATATATATTTCCCAATTGGTTTAACTTCCACCCGCCTGAATCTATTTAAAATCTAATTTTTTTTTATTTCAACCGCCCGACCCGACCCGCGGATAAAATCTAATTTTTTTAAATTTCATCCGCCCGATCCGCGGATAATCCGCGGACTCCGCGGTTGTGCCCGCAAACCGCGCATCTCTAATATATATATATATATATATATATATATATATATATATATATATATATATATATATCAAAATAATAATCAATCAATCAATCAATGTTTACTTATATAGCCCTAAATCACGAGTGTCTCAAAGGGCTGCACAAGCCACAACTACATCCTTGGCTCAGATCCCACATCAGGGCAAGGAAAAACTCAATGGGACAATGATAAACCTTGTAGGGGACCGGTGCAATGGACGTTGAGTGGATCTAGCATAATATTGTGACAGTCCAGTCCATAGTGGATCTAACATAATAGTGAGAGTCCATTCCATAGTGGATCTAACATAATAGTGAGAGTCCATTCCGTAGTGGATCTAACATAATAGTGAGAGTCCAGTCCATAGTGGATCTAACATAATAGTGAGAGTCCAGTCCATAGTGGATCTAACATAATAGTGAAAGTCCAGTCCATAGTGGATCTAACATAATAGTGTGAGAGTCCAGTCCATAGTGGATCTAACATAATATTGTGACAGTCCAGTCCATAGTGAATCTAACATAATAGTGAGAGTCCATTCCATAGTGGATCTAACATAATAGTGAGAGTCCATTCCATAGTGGATCTAACATAATAGTGAGAGTCCATTCCATAGTGGATCTAACATAATAGTGAGAGTCCATTCCATAGTGGATCTAACATAATAGTGAGAGTCCATTCCATAGTGGATCTAACATAATAGTGAGAGTCCATTCCGTAGTGGATCTAACATAATAGTGAGAGTCCAGTCCATAGTGGATCTAACATAATAGTGAGAGTCCATTCCATAGTGGATCTAACATAATAGTGAGAGTCCATTCCATAGTGGATCTAACATAATAGTGAAAGTCCAGTCCATAGTGGATCTAACATAATAGTGAGAGTCCAGTCCATAGTGGATCTAACATAATAGTGAGAGTCCAGTCCATAGTGGATCTAACATAATAGTGAAAGTCCAGTCCATAGTGGATCTAACATAATAGTGAGAGTCCAGTCCATAGTGGATCTAACATAATAGTGAAAGTCCAGTCCATAGTGGATCTAACATAATAGTGAAAGTCCAGTCCATAGTGGATCTAACATAATAGTGAGAGTCCAGTCCATAGTGGATCTAACATAATAGTGAAAGTCCAGTCCATAGTGGATCTAACATAATAGTGAGAGTCCAGTCCATAGTGGATCTAACATAATAGTGAGAGTCCAGTCTATAGTGGATCTAACATAATAGTGAGAGTCCAGTCCATAGTGGGGCCAGCAGGAGACCATCCCGAGCAGAGACAGGTCAGCAGCGCAGAGAGGTCCTCAACCGATGCACAGACGAGCGGTCTACCCCGGGTCCCGACTCTGGACAGCCAGTGCTTCATCCGTGGCCACCAAACCTGTGCCCCCCCCCCCCCTCCACGAAGGAGAGGAGGGCAGAGCAGAAAAGAAACGGCAGATCAACTGGTCTACAAGGGGGTCTATTTAAAGGCTAGAGTATACAAATGAGTTTTAAGATGGGACTTAAATGCTTCTACTGAGGTAGCATCTCTAACTGTTACCGGGAGGGCGTTCCAGAGTACTGGAGCCCTAATAGAAAACGCTCTATACCCCACAGACTTTTTTTGGGGCTCTGGGAATCACTAATCACTAATAATAATAATCAAGCGAGAGGCAAGTCCAAAAGGGGTAGGGCAGGCTCATAGATCCGTGAATCAAGCAGAAAGTCGGGGGCTATAGCGGGGCGTAGGAAGTCCGTGTCCAAGCGGGAGGTCGAGATCCAAGAGGCAGTCCGGGAAGCAGAGGAACAAGGAATGACGAGGAAATTGTACTCAAGTAAGAGTACTGTTACTTTAGAGATTTATTACTCAAGTAAAAGTAAGGAGTAGTCACCCAAATATTTACTTGAGTAAAAGTAAAAAGTATGTTGTGAAAAAACTACTCAAGTACTGAGTAACTGATGAGTAGCCTGTTCGTTTAATGATGACGGCAACAAATAATGCACAAAAACGTAAAAATAGCAATGAACAAATTCAGAGCCAGGAATATCTCTTAAGCAACAAAAACAATGATATATATTAAATAATAATACATTAACATTAAAAAATGAAGGCAAATTGAGCCACAATGACTTAACAGCACCCTAGACTCGGTAGGCAGAGATTACAAAGGAAAATAACAAGTTAGCCTTTCCGCAAACCATAAACTGATAGGTGTGGGCTGAACGTGGCTTTGGAGCAATCAAAGCTGCTCACACGGTCACTAAGGTGGGCACCTTGTTTGACATGTCAACTTAATGTGTATTATATTTATCCATGAGAGCATTTTTGTTGTAAATTGTGAGGTGTGTCTGTTAAAATCAATACATTTGGCAACAACATGCACTTTGAGAGTGCAGACAGCCCAGTTTTCATCAATTAATATATTCTGTAGACATACCCTCATCCGCACTCTTTTCCTGGGGGTCTGGCGGCAGATTTCTTTGACTTTATCGTCGGAAATGCATCTGCTTTGAGTGTCGCAGGATATCCACACATTCTTGCCATCTCTGTCGTAGCATAGCTTTCGTCGGTAAAGTGTGCGGAACAAACGTCCAATTTCTTGCCACTTTGGCATCTTTGGGCCACTGGTGCAACTTGAGTCCGTCCCTGTTCGTGTTGTTACACCCTCCGACAACACACCGACGAGGCATGACGTCTCCAAGGTACGGAAAACAGTCGAAAAAACGGAAAATAACAGAGCTGATTTGACTCGGTGTTTGAGAAAATGGTGGATTGCTTCCCGATGTGACGTCACGTTGTGACGTCATCGCTCCGAGAGCGAATAATAGAAAGGCGTTTAATTGGCCAAAATTACACCCATTTAGAGTTCGGAAATCGGTTAAAAAAATATATGGTCTTTTTTCTGCAACATCAAGGTATATATTGACGCTTACATAGGTCTGGTGATAATGTTCCCCTTTAAGATTGCCTTTGCGTAACCATAGTTCTTGCTGCTCTTTTCTTGCCACAGTAAGTCTTGCTTATTTCATGCGATTCCATAGTTTATGCTATTTGTTTCATGCCATAGTTTAGTTAGGTTTTTGTGTCCATAGTTTCATGTTTCATGCCCTCAGTTTTTTGCCTTAGCTTCTCGTGTAAACACATACTTGCCAACCTTGAGACCTCCGATTTCGGGAGGTGGGGGGTGGGGGGGGGCGTGTTTGGGGGCGTGGTTAAGAGGGGAGGAGTATATTTACAGCTAGAATTCACCAAGTCAAGTATTTCATTCATATATATATATATATATATATATATATATATATAAGAAAGACTTGACTTTCAGTGAATTCTAGCTATATATATATATATATATATATATATATATATATATATATATATATATATATATATATATATATATATATATATATATGTCTTAATAAGGTTATCCAAAAAATAGTGCTCGATACCGTAGTAGAGCGCAATATATGTATGTGTGGGAAAAAAATCACAAGACTATTTCATCTCTACAGGCCTGTTTCATGAGGGGGGGTACCCTCAATCATCAGGAGATTTTTTTTTTTTCTCATCTCATCTCATCTCATCTCCTGATGATTGAGGGTACCCCCCCTCATGAAACAGGCCTGTAGAGATGAAATAGTCTTGTGATTTTTTTTTCCCACACACATATATATATATATATATATATATATATATATATATATATATATATATATATATATATATATATATATATATATATATATATATATATATATATATATATATATGTGTATATGTATGTGTGGGAAAAAAAATCACAAGACTACTTCATCTCTACAGGCCTGTAAAATCTCCTGATGATTGAGGGAACCCCTCATGAAACAGGCCTGTAGAGATGAAGTAGTCTTGTGATTTTTTTTCCCACACATACATATATTGCGCTCTACTACGGTATCGAGCACTATTTTTTGGATAACCTTATTAAGACATATATATATATATATGTATATATATATATATATATAAGAAATACTTGACTTTCAGTGAATTCTAGCTATATATATATATATATATATATTTATTTCATTATATATATATATATATATATATATATATATATATATATATATATATATATATATAAATGATAAATGGGTTGTACTTGTATAGCGCTTTTCTACCTTCAAGGTACTCAAAGCGCTTTGACACTATTTCCACATTTACCCATTCACACACACATTCACACACTGATGGAGGGAGCTGCCATGCAAGGCGCTAACCAGCACCCATCAGGAGCAAGGGTGAAGTGTCTTGCTCAGGACACAACGGACATGACGAGGTTGGTACTAGGTGGGGATTGAACCAGGGACCCTCGGGTCGCGCACGGCCATTCTTCCACTGTGCCACGCCGTCCCTTAACTCAACAATGAGTAGATGAGTGTGATGTGTGTATACGTGTAAATAAATGAACACTGAAATTCAAGTATTTGTCTTATTTATATATATATATATATATATATATATATATATATATATATATATATATATATATATAACTCAACAATGAGTAGATGAGTGTGATGTGTGTATACGTGTAAATAAATGAACACTGAAATTCAAGTATTTCTCTTATATATATATACATATATATATATATATATATATATATATATATATATATATATATATATATATATATATATATATATATATATATATATATATATATATATATATATATATATATATATATATATATATATATATGTAAATAAGAGAAATACTTGAATTTCAGTGTTCATTTATTTACACATATACACACATCACACTCATCTACTCATTGTTGAGTTAAGGGTTGAGTTTTCCATCCTTGTTCTATTCTCTGTCACTATTTTTCTAACCATGCCGAACACCCTCTCTGATGATGCATTCTGCTTCATCTCCTTGTTGTGTGCGCAGTTGTGCACTCTCTAAAAGCCCTAGATGTTATTGTCACATATGCATGTACAGTAGATGGCAGTATTGTCCTGTTTAAGAGTGTCTCAACATTGCTGTTTTACGGCAGACGAACTGCTTTACGGTAGACGAAAACGTGACTGCTGTTGTTGTGTGTTGTTGCCGCGCTGGGAGGACGTTAATGAAACTGCCTAACAATAAACCCACATAAGGAACCAAGAACTCGCCCTCCATCATTCTACGAGTTAATTAATTCATTCCCTAACGACTGTTATTTACAAAGTTGTGTACTGTGAACTTATTCGGTCTTCTATCAAACTCACTGTCCGCACGAGCGTGCAACCCATGCCAGAAGATTGTGCTTACTGCCGCAACAATCATTAAGGTCTGTCCACACACGCTTAGACAAACTCATGCCTAATTCAGACTGAGTCGGGGGAAGTTCTAATCCGCTGAGTTTGGCCCGCGGGGGATGACAGTCACTGAAAGGGAAAGTCTGTGGCAGATGGAGGAGGAGATGCCCGGGAGCGATCCTTGGATGCGAGCTCTCTTTTTTGACCCAACCATACGGGCTGCTTGCATGCAATAATCCACGCCTGCGCTGCCACGCCAACTTCAATCCTCTTCCTCCAACAACTAGAGGGAATTTTCCGGAATATTTGGTCTTTGTCTTCGTGCGGGGGGGATTACACTAAAATAGACCTAAATTAATACAAATCTGATGGGCCGCACTTGAAGGCGTTTTCAACATGAAGGATTATTTCTTCGCTCTTTCCTGTGTGGCAGCAAAAAAAAAAAAAAAGACTGCACACACACACACACATCTTCACTTGGATTATAAAGCAGTCCTAAAGGGAGCCCGAACCATTATTTATAATGGATGTCAGCGTGATATAAGCAAAAAGATCTCCAATATCAGTTCTAATACAATCAGTCCTGCAGTGTATTTACCTGTGCAAAGCTGGAAAAACTGTTAATATCTAAATTTGCTCTTATTACATACTTGCCAACCTTGAGACCTCCGATTTCGGGAGGTGGGGGGCGTGGTGGAGGGGCGTGGTTGGGGGCGTGGCTAAGAGGGGAGGAGTATATTTACAGCTAGAATTCACCAAGTCAAGTGTTTCATATAAATATATATATATATATATATATATATATATATATATGTTGTTATGTATCAGAGAAGGGAAGGAGGCGACAACCAGGGCAGGACTGCGGTTACAAGGTTTATTTGAAAACCTTTGATGAATACGTGGCGTGTGTATGCTACTCAAAGTGAGTGAGTGTTGACTATGTGTAAAATTAATAATGTAAATGTTACCAAGGGTTGTTGTCTGTAAATGTTGATTGTATCTTTCGTCGTTATCCAAGGGGGCAAGGCGAAGAGGCAGTTCGTGGACAGGCAAGTGGTCGTGGGCAAGAGCAGGGCAGCGTGGTCTGGGTCCGAGCAGGGAGGTCGTGGATCATGGAGAGCAGTCAGGAATCCGGATGGGTGTCGAGTAACAAGGCACGATCACGGAGGACATGGGAGTCACTGTGGAAAATACAAAAGGGCATGAACCAAGGGGAAACACGGAGAGATAGAGCAAAACAAGGACGAGGAAATCACTGGGAAAGGAATGCCAGACGTGATGCTTACTGGAAGGTTAGCGACGTTCTGGCAAAGGTTCCTCAGGTCCGCTGGTCTTTATGCTGCTCCCCCTCGTCAAGTCCAGGTGCGCTGATGAGTAATTGTTTGCAGGCTTGTTGCTGTGTGGGTGTGTTGTGCTCAGCGCGAGCAGAGGCTTGTCTGAGTGTGCTGCTAGCAGAGGGGTTAAGAGAGGTGCCTGCAGCTCCAACTGCAGAGGAAACGTGGGTTCGACTCCGCGTCATGACAGTACCCCACCCCTTATGCGAGGCCCCCGACGAGCGCCGGGGAGCATCAGGATTGGCACGGTAGAAATCCTCCAGAAGAGAGGGATCGGCAAGATAGGAGGCAGGAACCCAAGATCTGTCCTCTGGCCCATATCCCTCCCAGTCGACCAGATAAACGAGCCCCCTACCTTGTCGACGGACCCTGAGGATTTCCTTGACCGTCCAAACCTGATCTCCGTTCGCCAAGAACCTCGAGGGTGGGGGGGCAGGGGCAGGAGGAGACAGAGCGCTCTCCGCTACCGGTTTAATCTGGGACACATGGACCACTGGGTGCCGCTTGACCGAGGGTGGAAGAGCCAATTTGACAGATACAGGGTTTATGATGGACAAGATGGCAAAAGGACCAACGTAACGTGGTGCCAATTTTCTAGATGGTACCTGGAGGCTGAGGTCCTTTGTGAGTAGCATAACTTGTTGTCCTGGCCGATAGGACGGGGCTGGAATGCGATGACGGTTGGCGTTGCGGCACATCCTCTCGGAGGCCCTCTCTAAGGCCGCACGAGCGGCTCTCCACACCCTCTGACACCGCCTAATATGAGCCCTAGTCGAGGGCACAGCGATTTCTAGTTCCTGTTGGGGAAACAAGGGGGGTTGATAACCCAACGAGCACTCAAATGGGGACATACCGGTAGCGGAGCTCTTCAAGGAGTTGTAGGAAAACTCCACCCAAGGCAAAAACTTGCTCCAGGACGTGGGTTGACGACTGGCAACACAGCGTAGCATGGTCTCCAAGCTTTGGTTTGCCCTCTCAGCCTGCCCGTTGCTCTGGGGATGGTATCCGGATGTGAGGCTGACCGAGGCCCCGATTCCCTTGCAGAAGGCTCTCCATATTTGTGACGTAAACTGAGGCCCTCGGTCAGAGACTATGTCCACCGGGATACCATGTTGCTTGACGACGTGTAGTGTGAGAAGATCAGACGTCTCTGAGGCAGAAGGTAACTTGCGCAGAGGAATGAAGTGGGCTGCCTTGGAGAAACGGTCAACAATAGTTAGAATGGTGGTGTTACCTCTGGAGGCTGGGAATCCCGTGACGAAATCCAGGGCGATGTGTGACCAAGGACGGGCAGGAATGGAGAGAGGGCGAAGGAGACCAGCAGGAGACCTGTGTGACGTCTTATTACGGGCACAAGTAGTACAAGCAGCGATGAACTCACAAGTATCCTTGGCCATGGATGGCCACCAAAAACGTCTTCGCAGCAGTGATAGGGATCGTTGAAAGCCTGGATGGCAAGAGAACAGACTTGAGTGTCCCCAATCCAGGACCCTGGGTCGTAGCTCCCGATGGACATAAAGCTTGTTGGGTGGTCCACCTCCCGGTCCTGGATTGGCGCGCAGCGCAGATTTGACTAGGTCCTCCACCTTCCAAGTCACCATTCCAACGATGCGAGTGGGAGGAAGGATGGGATCCGCCACTGACGGACAGGTGGTCTCTTTCACGAATAACCGGGATAGTGCGTCAGCCTTAGTGTTCTTAGACCCAGGCCTGAAAGAGAGCACGTAATTGAAGCGGGAGAAAAACTGCTGCCACCTTGCCTGACGGTTGTTGAGTCTTTTGGCAGCTCGGATGTGGAGCAGGTTGCTGTGATCGGTCAAGATCTGGAACTGGTGTCTAGCTCCTTCCAGCCAATGTCTCCATTCAGCCAGGGCCTCGTGGACCGCCAATAGTTCCCTGTTCCCAGCGTCGTAGTTCAGCTCGGCCTGAGTCAGGCGCCTAGAGAAAAAAGCCACAGGGTGAATCAAATTGTCACTTCTGGACCGTTGTGAGAGAACAGCCCCAATCCCAGAGTCTGAGGCATCCACCTCTACCAGGAAAGCACTGTCTAAGTCGGGGTGGACGAGAATGGGGGCTGAAACGAAACGCTCTTTTAAGTCCTCAAAGGCCTTTCTAGCCAAAAGTGTCCACACAAAGGGCACGTTAGTTGACGTGAGGGAGTGGAGTGGTGCAGCAACCCTACTGAAGTCCCGAATGAATCGCCGGTAGAAGCCGGCGAAGCCGAGGAATCTTCGAAGTTCCGTCCTATTAGTAGGTTGAGGCCACTCTACCACGGCCTTCACCTTCTTCGGGTCGGGTCTTATGTGCCCCTTTTCGACCACAAATCCCAGGAACTCCACTGAAGAGGAGTGGAAGCTGCATTTCTCTGCCTTCACAAATAGACGATTCTCCAGGAGACGTTGCATGACACGCCGGACATGTTGCTGGTGGTCAGAGAGGTTACGGGAGAAAATCAGAATGTCGTCCAGGTATACTACCACAAATTGGTCCAACATGTCCCGGAGGATGTCGTTGACAAGTGTTTGAAAAACTGCAGGTGCGTTGGTAAGACCAAAAGGCATTACCCGGTACTCATAATGCCCCATATGGGTGTTGAAGGCCGTTTTCCACTCGTCCCCCTCTCTGATCCGTACAAGGTGATAGGCGTTACGGAGATCCAGTTTGGTGAAGACGGTAGCAGGTGCCAAGGGCTCGAAAGAAGAGTTGAGTAGCGGAAGAGGGTACTTGTTCTTGATGGTGATGTTGTTTAGATGACGGTAATCAATGCAGGGCCGAAGGGACCCATCCTTTTTGGCCACGAAAAAGAATCCTGCGGCCAATGGAGACTTGGACGGGGTAATGATGCCCGAAGCAAGGCCCTCCGTAATGTATTCCCTCATAGCCTCCTTCTCTGGAAGAGACAGATTGTAAAGGCGGCTAGAAGGCAGGGTAGCGTCAGGGAGTAACTCAATGGAACAGTCGTAGGGTCTATGAGGGGGTAGTCCCTGTGCACGTACCTTGCTGAAGACCTCGGCTAAGTCATGGTAGCAAGCAGGGACCAGGGATAAATCGGCCGGGGGAGTCGTGGTAGAGGAGTGGTGGACTGGAAGGGACGCTGACCTGAGACAGTTGGCCATGCAGGGTGTGCTCCAAGCCAGGATTCTTCCGGAAGTCCAAGAGATATGGGGGTTGTGGAGACGAAGCCAAGATCTTCCAAGAACCAGTGGGGCTACTGGAGCTTCCAGCACCCAAAGGCTGATGGTCTCCCTGTGGTTACCGGAAATGGTCATGGAGAGGGGCTCCGTGCGGTACTTGATGGGGCCCAAAGGCCGTCCATCCAGTGCTTGTGCAGGCAGTGTCTTGTCCAGGGAGATCAATGGAATGCCCATCTGCTGGGCAAACTCATAGTCTAAAAGACTCTCGTCTGCTCCAGAGTCCACAAATGCCTCCACTTGTACGCTCCTCTTGTCCCAGGCCAGAGTAGCGGGTAGCAGAATGTCTGGGTTTTCTTCCTTACGGGGGAATAAAGTATGGCTCACCAGGATTCCCTCCGCCTTTAAAGAGGGAAAAGGTTGGCTTCTAGAAGCCGCTCTCTGTCCTCGCTCTGCTGCACGTTCACAAAGTCTTCGGTCAAATTGGAGGGCCAATTCGATGAGGTCTTTGCAGGAAGTAGGTCTGTCTCTCAGCAGACCGTCCTTAATCTCCTCAGAGAGGCCGCGACGGAACGCGCTTTGGAGCGCCCGGTCCCCCCAACCGCTGTCCGCCGCCAGGGTCCGGAATTCCAGGGTGTAGGCTGCCACGGAGCGTGAGCCCTGCGAGATGGAGTGCAGACGTCCGGCCGCGTCCCCCCCATCCTTGGGGTGATCGAAGACGGCCCGAAATTCAGCACGGAAAGCACAGTAGTCGGAGTTGAGACCCACGGTTCTGTCGACGGCGGCCGTAGCCCACTTGAGTGCCGGTCCGGAAAGCAAGGAAAAAATGAATGCAATCTTGGCACCATCGGTGGAATAGCGGGAGGGCTGATGACAAAAAATGAGGTCACATTGTACCAGAAAACCCCTACATAGCTCAAAGTCTCCCTCAAAAGGTCTCGGACTGGCAATCCTGGGTTCCCGTTCCAGATTGCAGTGTTCAGGTCCGCGGACTTGGGACGTATGTGGGGGTACCACCGGCCCGGGACTGGCCCCAGGGCATAGGCTGTCCAGCCTAGTATACAGTCGGGAAAATGCTCTATCCAGATTGTCCTCAAGGGCAGAAAAACGAACCTGATGCTCGCTCACGACGGAGCTAAGGATAGCCAGGTCAGAAGTTCTGGATGACCGGGCCTGGGGCTTGCCGTTGTCGCCTGGTTCCGACATGTTGTGGCCAGAACGTACTGTTATGTATCAGAGAAGGGAAGGAGGCGACAACCAGGGCAGGACTGCGGTTACAAGGTTTATTTGAAAACCTTTGATGAATACGTGGCGTGTGTATGCTACTCAAAGTGAGTGAGTGTTGACTATGTGTAAAATTAATAATGTAAATGTTACCAAGGGTTGTTGTCTGTAAATGTTGATTGTATCTTTCGTCGTTATCCAAGGGGGCAAGGCGAAGAGGCAGTTCGTGGACAGGCAAGTGGTCGTGGGCAAGAGCAGGGCAGCGTGGTCTGGGTCCGAGCAGGGAGGTCGTGGATCATGGAGAGCAGTCAGGAATCCGGATGGGTGTCGAGTAACAAGGCACGATCACGGAGGACATGGGAGTCACTGTGGAAAATACAAAAGGGCATGAACCAAGGGGAAACACGGAGAGATAGAGCAAAACAAGGACGAGGAAATCACTGGGAAAGGAATGCCAGACGTGATGCTTACTGGAAGGTTAGCGATGTTCTGGCAAAGGTTCCTCAGGTCCGCTGGTCTTTATGCTGCTCCCCCTCGTCAAGTCCAGGTGCGCTGATGAGTAATTGTTTGCAGGCTTGTTGCTGTGTGGGTGTGTTGTGCTCAGCGCGAGCAGAGGCTTGTCTGAGTGTGCTGCTAGCAGAGGGGTTAAGAGAGGTGCCTGCAGCTCCAACTGCAGAGGAAACGTGGGTTCGACTCCGCGTCATGACATATGTCTTAATAAGGTTATCCAAAAAATAGTGCTCGATACCGTAGTAGAGCGCAATATATGTATGTGTGGGGAAAAAAATCACAAGACTATTTCATCTCTACAGGCCTGTTTCATGAGGGGGGGTTCCCTCAATCATCAGGAGATTTTAATGGGAGCATTCACATACCATGGTTTATATAGGGCACAGAGTGGGTGGGTACAGGCTGGCGTAGGGGCGTGGTGATTGGCTCATGTGTTACCTAGGAGGTGTTTCCGTCTGCGGCGGCATGCTGTAACAATTTCGCTGTGCTTGTTGAGGGATGACAGGTCTGGACGGTAAATAATAAACAGTTTCTCTTTCAAGCATAGGTTGCATCTTTTATTACCACTATTGTAAGGTGTGCTGGATGCAAGAATTTGCCATGTTATTGAATATTCAACATTATTGTCTTTGAGGTCCCAAATGTGTTTGCTGAGTTCTGTGGTATTCCGCAGGTTTTGGTTCCTGAAAGAAGCCTTGTGATTGTTCCATCTGGTTTTGAATTCTCCCTCGGTTAATCCTACATATGTGTCGGATGTGTTAATGTCCTTGCGTATTACCTTAGATTGGTAGACAACTGATGTTTGTAAGCACCCCCCGTTGAGAGGGCAATCAGGTTTCTTTCGACAGTTACAGCCTTTGTTGGTTTTGGAGTCGCTCTGTCCGGGGGCCGACGGCTCATTTGCAATTGTTTTGTTGTGGTTTGAGATGATTTGTCGTATATTGTTCATACAGCTGTAGCTCAATTTAATGTTGTTCTTGTTGAATACTTTTCTTAGGGTGTTGTCTTTGGGAAAGTGTTTGTCAATCAGATTGAGGAATTTGTGTCCAATGTTAGTTGAGACGTTTTTGCTGTATGGGAGGTTGTACCAGATGATGTCGTTTCGTTTTCTGTTCTTTTTTGGCTGGTTTCCTGGCGTGGGTTCATAGGTGAGGGTGAAATTGTATCCGCTTTCATCAAGGGCTTTTTGGTACGGGGGGTTGCTTGGTCAAATTCAGCTTTGCTAGATGACAGCATCGATAGCCTTTTATTAATTCCGGTAGGTATTCTTTTCGTGGTGGTGGGTGGGTGGTTGCTGTCATGGTGCACGTATTGGAGTGTTGTGTTGGGTTTCGTGAATGGTTGGTAGCTGTTATTTCTCAGGTTGAAAGTGACGTCAAGGAAGTTGACGGTTTGCTTGTTGGCTTCAATCGTGATCCGTAGGCCGTTCTCTTTGAAAATTTGGCATATGCGCTTCTTGGTATTCTCGCTGCTCCTTGGCGAGGCGCGACACACTGCCAGTCCGTCATCACGGTAAATACCAAGGTTCAGATTGAGGCTAGCGAGCTGGGAGAGGAAAAGATGCAACCTATGCTTGAAAGAGAAACTGTTTATTATTTACCGTCCAGACCTGTCATCCCTCAACAAGCGCAGCGAAATTGTAACAGCATGCCGCCACAGACGGAAACACCTCCTAGGTAACACATGAGCCAATCACCACGCCCCTACGCCAACCTGTACCCACCCACTCTGTGCCCTATATAAATCATGGTATGTGAATGCTCCCATTAAAATCTCCTGATGATTGAGGGAACCCCCCCTCATGAAACAGGCCTGTAGAGATTAAATAGTCTTGTGATTTTTTTTTTTTCCCCCACACATACATATATATATATATATATATATATATATATATATATATATATATATATATATATATATATATATATATATATATATATATATATATATATATATATATATATATATATATAACTGTTTTACAAACTCTTTTGGAACTGTTTGCGACCTTTGTCCTTCGGAAGCAGCGGTGGTCAGTGGTCAAAGAAAGTCAAATAAAGGAGGACTTGTACAATCTTTTGCCAGAGCGTGGGTGACACTGTAATAGGTTACAGGTCGACACGTTTCTCCTCAATTGAGCCAAATTGAATTCTGTCTCTGTTTGATTCTTTGCTTCTTGTCTTGTTTAATAGATGTCATCAGTGTTTGAACCTGACAGTGTTTTTGTGTCGTTTCTCTGCAGGTCTACGCCATCCTCGTGAGTCACCCGCCCCAGTCCAATGACCACCTGACTCCGACACCCGTTTCCTACACCGCAGGCTTCTACCGCATCCCTGTGGTCGGGCTCACCACTCGCATGTCCATCTACTCAGACAAGGTAAGTGAAGGCTGAGAAGGTGTTAAAGAGATACGGGCTGGGAGGGAAGAGGAACGCAGATGGACAAAGAGTCCAGAACTCCCCTGGGGCGACTTCAAAGGCTTTAAGCGTTAAACGGTCCATCACTGCCCATTAGAGGAGAAATGATTGAGTGGGTTAGCAGCTGGAAATAGAAAAAAACTCAATTTATATTGTCCTTGACCTGAATTTTGTTTTTATGAAGCTGCAACCACTTAGAATTAAAATTTAAAGGGATCACATAAATAAAATCCCAAGTACCAACCTTTAAAAGAGGGAGCTATCAGATGTGATCATCGCACCTATCAGTCTTTGGTGTCCTGACTGTACGTAATATTTTATGACTTCAAATGAGCACATTCAGGCTGCCGTAATGTTCACTTGTCAATCACAAGGGAGTTGGAGATCATACTGTAGCCAAAAAAAGACCAGAGGGATTGTCAAAAATCATTCAAATGTGTATCAGGTCAGTAAATCAAGTAAATTGGCTAATGGGCCATTGGAAGCTGCATGTCTAGCGGCTTAAAAGGGACTCAAGTAAATCATTCTGCCTGATCTTGCACCGAAGAGTTCCTCTCGAGTGATTGATATCGTACTCTGTGTTCTCCTTGGCTGTCCAATGCATTTTGGGCTTTTTAAACAATTTAGCCATTTGTATGTCGCAGTGGTTCAAATACAAAACTCAAAACCAGTGAAGTTGGCACGTTGTGTAAATGGTAAATAAAAAGAGAATGCAATGATTTGCAAATCCTTTTCAACTTATATTCAATTGAATAGACTGCAAAGACAAGATATTTCATGTTAGAACTGAGGAACACGTTTTTTTTTTGCAAATAATCGTTAACTTGGAATTTATTGGCAGCAACAAATTGCAAAAAGGTTGTCACAGGGGCATTTTTACCACTGTGTTACATGGCCTTTCCTTTTAACAACACTCAGTAAACGTTTTGGAACTGAGGAGACACATTTTTGAAGTTTTTCAGATGGAATTATTTCCCGTTCTTGCTTGATGTACAGCTTAAGTTGTTCAACAGTCCGGGGGTCTCCGTTGTGGTATTTTAGGCTTCATAATGCGCCACACATTTCCAATGGGAGACAGGTCTGGACTACAGGCAGGCCAGTCTAGTACCCGCACTTTTTTACTACGAATCCAAGCTGTTGTAACACGTGCAGAATGTGGCTTGGCATTGTCTTGTTGAAATAAGCAGGGGCGTCCATGATAACGTTGCTTGGATGGCAACATATGTTGCCCCAAAACCTGTATGTACCTTTCAGCATTAATGGTGCCTTCACAGATGTGTAAGTTACCCATGCCTTGGGCACTAATACACCCCCATACCATCACACATGCTGGCTTTTGAACTTTGCTCCTAAAACAGTCCGGATGGTTCTTTTCCTCTTTGGTCCGGAGGACACGACGTCCACAGTTTCCAAAAACAATTTGAAATGTGGACTCGTCGGACCACAGAACACTTTTCCACTTTGCACCAGTCCATCTTAGATGGGCTCGGGCCCAGCGAAGCCGGCGGCGTTTTTGGGTGTTGTTGATAAATGGCTTTGGCTTTGCATAGTAGAGTTTTAACTTGCACTTACAGATGTAGCGACAAACTGTAGTTACTGACAGTGGTTTTCTGAAGTGTTCCTGAGCCCGTGTGGTGATATCCTTTTCACACTGATGCCGCTTTTTGATGCAGTGCCGCCTGAGGGATCCAAGATCGGTTCATGCAGTCTGTTGGAATACATCTATTTCTCTTTGTATGTGTCTTTCACTGTGATGTTACTTCATGATGGTGTCACGTATGAACATTACATTGCTGTAAACAATGCTGTTTCTTCATGATTGTATCACTCATGAACATTACATTGCTGTAAACAACGCTGTTACTTCATGATTGTGTCACTCTTGAACATTACATTGCTGTAAACAACGCTGTTACTTCATGATTGTGTCACATATGAACACTACATTGCTGTAAACAACGCTGTTACTTCATGATTGTGTCACTCATGAACATTACATTGCTGTAAACAACACTGTTACTTCATGATTGTGTCACTCATGAACATTACATTGCTGTAAACAACGCTGTTACTTCATGATTGTGTCACTCATGAACATTACTTTGCTGTAAACAATGCTGTTACTTCATGATTGTGTCACATATGAACATTACATTGCTGTAAACAACGCTGTTACTTCATGATTGTGTCACTCATGAACATTACATTGCTGTAAACAACGCTGTTACTTCATGATTGTGTCACTCATGAACATTACATTGCTGTAAACAACGCTGTTACATCATGATTGTGTCACATATAAACATTACATTGCTGTAAACACCGCTGTTACTTCATGATTGTGTCACTCATGAACATTACATTGCTATAAACAACGCTGTTACTTCATGATTGTGTCACTCATGAACATTACATTGCTGTAAACAACGCTGTTACTTCATGATTGTGTCACTCAAGAAAATTACATTGCTGTAAACAACGCTGTTACTTCATGATTGTGTCACTCATGAACATTACATTGCTGTAAACAATGCTGTTACTTCATGATTGTGTCACTCATGAACATTACATTGCTGTAAACAACGCTGTTACTTCATGATTGTGTCACTCATGAACATTAAATTGTTGTAAACAACACTGTTACTTCATAATTGTGTCACTCATCAACATTACATTGCTCTAAACAACACTGTTACTTCATGATTGTGCCACTCATGAACATTACATTGCTGTAAACAACGCTGTTCATGATTGTGTCATTCATGAACATTAAATTGCTGTAAACAACGCTGTTACTTCATGATTGTGTCACTCATGAACATTACATTGCTGTAAACAACGCTGTTACTTCATGATTGTGTCACATATGAACATTACATTGCTGTAAACAACGCTGTTACTACATGATTGTGTCACTCATGAACATTACATTGCTGTAAACAACGCTGTTACTTCATGATTGTGTCACTCATGAACATTACATTGCTGCAAACAACGCTGTTACTTCATGATTGTGTCACTCATGAACATTACATTGCTGTAAACAACGCTGTTACTTCATGATTGTGTCACTCATGAACATTACATTGCTGTAAACAACGCTGTTACTTCATGATTGTGTCACTCATGAACATTACATTGCTGTAAACAACGCTGTTCATGATTGTGTCATTCATGAACATTAAATTGCTGTAAACGATGCTGTTACTTCATGATTGTGTCACTCATGAACATTACATTGCTGTAAACAACGCTGTTACTTCATGATTGTGTCACATATGAACATTACATTTCTGTAAACAACGCTGTTACTTCATGATTGTGTCACTCATGAACATTGCATTGCTGTAAACAACGCTGTTACTTCATGATTGTGTCACTTATGAACATTACATTGCTGTAAACAACGCTGTTACTTCATGATTGTGTCACTCATGAACATTACTTTGCTGTAAACAACGCTGTTACTTCATGATTGTGTCACTCATGAACATTACATTGCTGTAAACAATGCTGTTACTGTTACGATCCGCTGCCCGGATCATAGTTTGTTTATGTTTGAGTCACGTGTTTTCAGCACCTTGATTTTGTTTGTTTTCAGTTGCCATGTCAACCGATTACATGCACCTGCCTCTGGTTAGTGTTCGGGACGCGCACCTGTTGCCCGGGCACTAATCAGAGGGCTATTTAGTCTTTGCCCTGGCCTCACTCGGTCTGGCTTCCTAGTTTGTTCCCATACAACTGTTAACGACTACTTAGATTTCATGCTATGCTATTTTTTCCTGTTAGCTCCCACGCTAGTCCTTTTGTTTTGCCTTTTGTGCTACGTGCATGTCTTTTGTTTATTCATCATATGATTTATATTTAAAATAAATCATTTTCCTACCTGCAAGCTGTGTCCGAAGCCGTCTGCATCCTTGGGAGAACCACACCCGCATCACTATGCGACCACGTCGTTTCAGTTACTTCATGATTGTGTCACTCATGAACGTTAAATTGTTGTAAATAACGCTGTTACTTCATAATTGTGTCACTCATCAACATTACATTGCTGTAAACAACACTGTTACTTCATGATTGTGTCACATATGAACATTACATTGCTGAAAACAACGCTGTTACTTCATGATTGTGTCACATATGAACATTACATTGCTGAAAACAACACGGCCACTGTTATAAAAGTTTGATGCAGCAGCTGGCTGACATGCTGGCTTTGAATCGGTTCTAAAGAATATCTTAGTTGTGAGCTAAATGGTAGAAACATGATTATAGTGGATGTGAATTAAAGTCTTACTTCCTTTTAAATCACATTTCTCGGTGAGCCGAGACGCGCCTATCAATCAGACGGCGGTGCTGTGTTCTGCTGCGAGGGTGTTGTATATTTGGTGGTCATGTCACTCTCCCAGGACAGAGTGACTTTGTGATGAGTGATGAGCCAAGAAGACGCCAACGAGGAATCGTCGAACAAAAAGCTTGATTTGTTTCAGCGAGCCTCAGACGGGAACTGCAGCTTCTAGGAGAAAGAGTATGGGCCTGATTAGGGACCACTGTCCCTAAATACCTTTTACACGAAGACAATAACTCTTTGTAATTAGGAGCCGGCCAGTCTGGACAAAGCCCAGTTTGTTGCTTGACCAGTCAACCTAATTCCTCTGGTTGTTTTGAGTCGGGTGACTTCCGACCCCACCCTCTACTCCTACCTGTGAGGGCTTCCTACCAGATGTTGCTCATGTGTTTACACTTCTTCCTAAAATCCAAGCCTGCATTCCTTTAGGATTCCAATGCCCTGGGGAAGAGAGCTTGTGATGGACATCTGCACCTGAAGCTATTTAAGGGCATATTTCCTAAATAAGATCATCTGTGACCAAAAATACAAATGCATGCTGGTTCACAATCATATAAGAAAATGGTACATGGTATAATTCACCTTAAAGTGTTCCTACTGTATTTTAGCAGTAATATAATATATAGTAATATAATATTACAAAGACTAGACAATACTGTTTGATGACAAGACCTGACCTAGATTTGGATATCACTTTGATTTAAATTAATAATGTTATTTATTTAATAATATATGGCACGCTGTAGAAGTCATTTTAATTTCAGAATACTGTCCCTTTTTTCGAAAAAAAACATTTTACTTCAGAAAATGTCTTCTTCCGATACGTGACGGATGTATTCAAGTGTTTCCATTATGAGTTCATTCACATCTTGTTTCGACCCTCATGAAGAAATCACTTGAGGCCAGACTCTATCAGCGAGTATTGTTGTAGTCTAGTTTTTCATTTATTGCAACTGAGGTGAATTGTGACGTGTACATTTTTCTTATATGATTGTGAACTAGCATGCATTTGTATTTGGTCACAGAATATTTTAGGGGATTATTCTATTAAGGAAATATGCCCTTAGATATATTTGGGTGCAGATGTCCATCACAGCTCATCCAGAGAGTGGTGGCTGTTTCCCCCAGTGCATTGGAGAGCTTAAAGGATAGCAGCAGTTGGATTTTAGGAGGAAGTGTAAATATAATAACGACATCTGGAAGGAGCCCCCACAGGTAGGAGTAGAGATCAAGGGTCGGAGGTCACCCGACTCAAACTGAGCAGAGGGATAAGGTCAGGAAATAGATTGACTGGCCAAACAACAAACTGGGCTTTGTCCAGACTGGCCGGCCCCAAGGCTAGAATTACAAAGAGTAAGGGTCTTCGTGTTAAAGGTATTTAAGGACAGTGGTCCGAGAAGACATCAGAAGAGTAATCAGGCCCATACTTTTTCTTCTGGAAGCTGCAGTTCCAGTTTGAAGACGCCAACGAGGAATCGTCGAACAAAAAGCTTTATTTGTTTCAGCGAGCCTCAGACTGGAACTGCAGCTTCCAGGAGAAAGAGTATGGGCCTGATTAGGAGGAAGTGTAAATATAATAACGACATCAGGAAGGAGCCCCACAGGTAGGAGTAGAGATCAAGGGTCGGAGGTCACCCGACTCAAACTGAGCAGAGGGATAAGGTCAGGAAATAGATTGACTGGCCAAACAACAAACTGGGCTTTGTCCAGACTGGCCGGCCCCAAGGCTAGAATTACAAAGAGTAAGGGTCTTCGTGTTAAAGGTATTTAAGGACAGTGGTCCGAGAGGACATCAGAAGAGTAATCAGGCCCATACTTTTTTCTTCTGGAAGCTGCAGTTCCAGTTTGAAGACGCCAACGAGGAATCGTCGAACAAAAAGCTTTATTTGTTTCAGCGAGCCTCAGACTGGAACTGCAGCTTCCAGGAGAAAGAGTATGGGCCTGATTAGGGACCACTGTCCTTAAATACCTTTTACACGAAGACAATAACTCTTTGTAATTTGGTCCGAGAGGACATCAGAAGAGTAATCAGGCCCATACTTTTTTCTTCTGGAAGCTGCAGTTCCAGTTTGAGGCTCGCTGAAACAAATAAAGCTTTTTGTCCGACGATTCCTCGTTGGCGTCTTCTGGGAGAGTGACACGATCAACAAATATACAACACAACATATTAAGAATCATTCATAAATTAACCCTTTTTTTGGACAAATAAACATGGAAATGTAAATTTTTTTTTTGAGTTAATAGGTTTTCGATGATGGTATGCTAGCATGGATTACCAGCACTTGAGGTAAATCCAATATGTGTGGCACCCAATCTATAGACCTGTAGCTGTCAGGAACTCGCATGGTTGTTCGTGACGTGACACCAGAATGCAGAGATGGAGAGTGAAGTGCAGGTAAAAAGGAGTTTTAATGAGCAAAAATACCAAAAAGCACACAATGTACATTAATCACAATAGACAAACGAACTAGTGTCGTAAAGGAAGGCGACACTGACAAATACACTCTACTGCATAATTTTGCAAAACAAAGCGCCAGATAATATGTCTGCTAATAGCTGCCATTTTGCAGTCCTTATACACACACCATAATAATACTAGTATGTTAAAGCAGAGTACGTCTGACGAAATGCTCTGAAAATCCACCAAGCTTCATAGCTTACCAAAGTCGTACTAAAACATTTTTGACAGATTTCAGAGCGCTGCGTGTAATGTTCTATATTTTCAATGGAACATTTAAAGTTTTGGTGTTGTTTACTGGCGTCATCTTGCAGTCTACACATATCTCTTATGTGTGATTGCCATCTACTGGTCACACTGTCAGGTTCAAACACCGAACTATCTATTACACAAGGCAAGAAGAAGGAATCAGGCAGAGACCGAGTTCAATTTTGCTCATGAGGAGAGACGTATTGGGCTGTACTCTCAGTTACAGTTTCACCCTACGCTCTAAGGTACAGTCCCACGTGCGCCTCTATTTATTTGGGAGGTCCCTAGTTAACATCACTGAGGCTGCTTCTGAAGGCAGGGGTAATGCAAGCAGCCCCAGTAGACACAATACATGATTATTCAGAAAGGAAATGTGATCTCGCCCTGTCTCTGTCCTGTCTGCGCCAAGGTACTCGATGTCCATCAGGCAGGGTCTGGAAACAAACTGCTGACACGAGACAACTCGCTAAGCAAGATTACAAGTTGTGCCTTTGCACAGATAGAAAAGTACAACTTCAGCACAATTGATAATAACTATAGCAACGGCCGTTAAGCATACGAGTTGTGTGATAACTTATACATAATTATTCTAACATAAACTAATCCTTTTACCATGTGCCAAATAAAATAGCTTCGAGGTCGGTAAGCACAACCAAAATTATTCCAAACATTATGCGCACCGGGTTAAAAGGCGCACTGTCGAGTTTTGAGAAAATGAAAGGATTTTAAGTGCGCCTTATAGTCCGAAAAATACGGTAAGAGTGCAGTGATGGACAGTTACCCACCTCAATAGTCGATATTAGCAGACGGGGAGGAACTTACTGTCAGGTTCAAACACTGATGACATCTATTAATCAGACAAGAAGCAAGGAATCATGCAGAGACCGAGTTCAATTTGGCTCAATAAGGAGACACCTGTTTTGGGCTGTATTGTAGTTACAGATCCAAACTACGCACTAAAAGTCCAGCCCGCGTGCTTCCTCTATTTATTTGGAAGGTCCCTGGTTACATCAATGAAGCTGTCGCTGAGGGAAGGGGGTAACTTCGACAACTCCAGTTAGACACAATATATGATTATACAAAAATACTAATGTGTTGACGCTGGTGCTATCGCCCCGTCTCTGCTTTGTCTGCGTCCCGGTACTCGATGTTCGGCCTTGGCAGTCAGCAGGCCGGGTCTGGACACAAACACTGATACGAGACGGCTGGCAATCTTTTGGATTGCCATCTTTGCACAGATACAAAAATACCATACTTGCCAACCCTCCCGGATTTTCCGGGAGACTCCCGAAATGTAGCGCCTCTCCCGAAAACCTCCCGGGACAAATTTTCTCCCGAACATCTCCCGAAATTCGGGCGGACCTGAGTGACGTGTCGACAGCCTGTCCGCTTTCCCACAATATAAACAGCGTGCCTGCCCAATGACGTTATAACTGAGTTCTTGGTTTCTTATGTGGGTTTATTGTTAGGCAGTTTCATTAACGTCCTCCCAGCGCGGTAACAACACACAACAACAGCAGTCACGTTTCCGTCTACCGTAAAGCAGTTCGTCTGCCGTAAACGGCAATGTTGTGACACTCTTAAACAGGACAATACTGCCGTCTACTGTACATGCATATGTAACAATAACATCTAGGGCTTTTAGAGAGTGCACAACTGCGCACACAACAAGGAGACGAAGCAGAATGCATCATCAGAGAGGGTGTTCGGCATGGTTAGAAAAATAGTGACAGAGAATAGAACAAGGATGGACAATTCAACCCTTAACTCAACAATGAGTAGATGAGTGTTATGCGTGTGTATATGTGTAAATAAATGAACACTGAAATTCAAGTATTACTCTTATTTATATATATATATATATATATATATATATATATATATATATATATATATATATATATATATATATATATATATATATATATATATGTATGTGTGGGGAAAAAATCACAAGACTATTTCATCTCTACAGGCCTGTTTCATGAGGGGGGGTTCCCTCAATCATCAGGAGATTTTAATGGGAGCATTCACATACCATGGTTTGTATAGGGCACAGAGTGGGTGGGTACAGGCTGGCGTAGGGGCGTGGTGATTGGCTCATGTGTTACCTAGGAGGTGTTTCCGTCTGTGGCGGCATGCTGTTACAATTTCGCTGCGCTTGTTGAGGGATGACAGGTCTGGACGGTAAATAATAAACAGTTTCTCTTTCAAGCATAGGTTGCATCTTTTATTACCACTATTGTAAGGTGTGCTGGATGCAAGAATTTGCCATGTTATTGAATATTCAACCTTATTGTCTTTGAGGTCCCAAATGTGTTTGCTGAGTTCTGTGGTATTCCGCAGGTTTTGGTTCCTGAAAGAAGCCTTGTGATTGTTCCATCTGGTTTTGAACTCTCCCTCGGTTAATCCTACATATGTGTCGGATGTGTTAATGTCCTTGCGTGTTACCTTAGATTGGTAGACAACTGATGTTTGTAAGCACCCCCCGTTGAGAGGGCAATCAGGTTTCTTTCGACAGTTGCAGCCTTTGTTGGTTTTGGAGTCGCTCTGTCCGGGGGCCGACGGCTCATTTGCAATTGTTTTGTTGTGGTTCGAGATAATTTGTCGTATATTGTTCATACAGCTGTAGCTCAATTTAATGTTGTTCTTGTTGAATACTTTTCTTAGGGTGTTGTCTTTGGGAAAGTGTTTGTCAATCAGATTGAGGAATTTGTGTCCAATGTTAGTTGAGACGTTTTTGCTGTATGGGGGGTTGTACCAGATGATGTCGTTTCGTTTTCTGTTCTTTTTTGGCTGGTTTCCTGGCGTGGGTTCATAGGTGAGGGTGAAATTGTATCCGCTTTCATCAAGGGCTTTTTGGTACGGGGGGGTTGCTTGGTCAAATTCAGCTTTGCTAGATGACAGCATCGATAGCCTTTTATTAATTCCGGTAGGTATTCTTTTCGTGGTGGTGGGTGGGTGGTTGCTGTCATGGTGCACGTATTGGAGTGTTGTGTTGGGTTTCGTGAATGGTTGGTAGCTGTTATTTCTCAGGTTGAAAGTGACGTCAATGAATTCTAGCTATATATATATATATATATATATATATATATATATATATATATATATATATATATAGCTAGAATTCATTGAAAGTCAAGTATTTCTTATATATATATATATATATATATATATATATATATATATATATATATATATATATATATGAAATACTTGACTTGGGGAATTCTAGCTGTAAATATACTCCTCCCCTCTTAACCACGCCCCCCTCCACACACACCTCCCGAAATCGGAGGTCTCAAGGTTGGCAAGTATGAAAATACAGATAATAACCATAGCAACGGCCCTTAAGCATAGAGTTGTGTGATAATATATACATCATTGTTTTAACACTTACTCAAATGGTTACAATTCACTGTTAAAAAGGAGAGAAGAAAAAGAAGCTGCTCTCAGGAACTAATTGAACATGTTTTGGTAGACGGACATGATCAGAGGATAACTCACCAGGTGTGTTCAGCTACGTCACCAACTTCTGTCTTGTGTTCCCCAGAGCATCCACCTGTCCTTCCTGCGGACCGTCCCCCCGTACTCCCACCAAGCACACGTGTGGTTCGATCTGATGCGCGAGTTCAACTGGAACCACATCATCCTGATCGTGAGCGACGACCACGAGGGGAGGGCCGCTCAGAAGAGGCTGGAGACCCTCCTGGAGGAGAGAGAAACCAAGGTGAGACGCTCCCAGAGGGTCTTAGACCCGAGGGGTCTTCTGTGTATATAATTGTTTCCCTCTCTGTTACGTGGCCACATCTCTCTCTCACCATTGTGGAAGCATTGCTAACATTCAAGAGACATCAACAGCGTCTAATGTGGTCCACTCTTGACAAAAGTGTGTGCGTTTATTTGCTCATCTTCACATTGCTTTTCACCATAGTCCGAAATTATCCCATGTCTCTCAATATTGGGAGCCAAATAGGTGACTTTGACGTGTGAGGCTTTACAAACCATCAATGACACGTTACTGTGAGAGTCGTTTTCCACTTAGGCTATGTCTACACTAAGCCGGAGAACCCCTTAAACGAATAATTATTTAGCCTAAGCCCCGTGTCAGCCACGCTAAACTGTCGTTTAAGGTAACCCTCCTCGGACAAGTATTTCTTGAATCTCCGGCTCAAGGTTCAAGGTTCAAGGTTCAACTTTATTGTCCCCGCGGGGAAATTTGTCTTGGGCACAGTGCATCATTGCTTTCTTAACATACCCAAAAACAACAGAACAAAAAACACAAGCACAGACACAACCACAACCATACAACTAACATTTAAACATCAGAACATGGAGCTTGATAGACATAGGTGGCACTTTGATGTAGGCATAAAATCTACAGTATGGAGATAAAGATAAAGTACCAATGTGCATTGCAATAGAGCTCATGGATAAAGTGCTGTGTGCTAAAGTGCTTAGTTCTAAAGTGCTATGTGCTAAAGTGCTATGTGCTAAAAAAGTGCAAACCTATGTATTAAAATTCTATTGCACATTGTTGGTCAGCTTAATGGAGGCTGGGACAAATGATAATTTAAGGCGGTTAGATTTGCATAGTGGGACCCGGAGTCTTCTCCCTGATGGCAGGGTTCCATATTCAGGAAAGAGTGGGTGTTGTGAGTTGGAAATAATTTTCTTAGCTTTTTTCCTAACTGCCTGCTCATAGATGCTCTGTATAGGCTCATATTCTTTCCTCCCTACGATTTTCATTGCCGTTGTATGCATGCCGGCCAGTTTGCTTTTTAGCTTAACGGTTAGGTTGCCAAACCATGAGGTGATCCCGTATCTAATGATGCTCTCTACAATGGAACGGTAGAAAATCATCATGATGTGGCTGCTTACGCCGTACAATCTTAATCTTCGCAAAAAATATAGCCTCTGTTGCAGTCTATTGCACAGTTTGTCAATATGTGTCTTCCAGCAGAGAAGATTATCAATATGAACCCCTAAATATTTATATGAGGATACCTGGGTGATTTCCTGATTTTTGATGACCACTGGCTCATGGTCAGTCACTTTCCTCGGATCCAAAACCATTTCCTGTGTCTTGGTCACATTTAAAATAAGATGGTTAGTGTCACACCACCTAATAAATAGGTCTATCTCGTCTTGGTACACAGAGGGGTCCGTATCCTTGTGTAGAAGGCTTAGGAGCACGGTATCGTCCGCAAATTTCACTTTCAGGCTCTTAGCTTTGTATGGACTCATTGATCGTTTACAAACTGAGTTCGGATTGGAAGTGACGTCAGAAAGACCGCGCCCCACACAGGAAGTGATGTCAGAAAGAACGCTCCACAGCCAGCTTCATAATAAAGCGGTTTCGTAACTCGGAGGTAAACACTGGAAATATGCAGGCGAGTCATCCAGACATGTCCGTGTTTCTCCTTCCTATACATGTACAGACTCTTGTGGAAGTCACACATGAATACCTTAAGAGAAAGTGATTGCAGCTATTTGGGATACAACACTTCTCAGACATTGGTCCGCATTGCCGGCAGTAAGTCGGACACGTTTCCAGTAAGGGTTGGACTCCGCCAAGGCTGCCCTTTGTCACCGATTCTGTTCATAACTTTTATGGACAGAATTTCTAGGCGCAGTCAAGGCGTTGAGGGGATCTGGTTTGGTGGCTGCAGGATTAGGTCTCTGCTTTTTGCAGATGATGTGGTCCTGATGGCTTCATCTGGCCAGGATCTTCAGCTCTCGCTGGATCGGTTCGCAGCCGAGTGTGAAGCGACTGGGATGAGAATCAGCACCTCCAAGTCCGAGTCCATGGTTCTCGCCCGGAAAAGGGTGGAATGCCATCTTCGGGTTGGGGAGGAGACCCTGCCCCAAGTGGAGGAGTTCAAGTACCTCGGAGTCTTGTTCACGAGTGAGGGAAGAGTGGATCGTGAGATCGACAGGCGGATCGGTGCGGCATCTTCAGTAATGCGGACGCTGTATCGATCCGTTGTGGTGAAGAAGGAGCTGAGCCGGAAGGCAAAGCTCTCAATTTACCGGTCGATCTACGTTCCCATCCTCACCTATGGTCATGAGCTTTGGGTTATGACCGAAAGGACAAGATCACGGGTACAAGCGGCCAAAATGAGTTTCCTTAGAGATAGGGTGAGAAGCTCTGTCATCCGGGGGGAGCTCAAAGTAAAGCCGCTGCTCCTCCACATCGAGAGGAGCCAGATGAGGTGGTTCGGGCATCTGGTCAGGATGCCACCCGATTGCCTCCCTCGGGAGGTGTTTAGGGCACGTCCGACCGGTAGGAGACCACGGGGAAGACCCAGGACACGTTGGGAAGACTATGTCTCCCGGCTGGCCTGGGAACGCCTCGGGATCCCCCGGGAGGAGCTGGACGAAGTGGCTGGGGAGAGGGAAGTCTGGGCTTCCCTGCTTAGGCTGCTGCCCCCGCGACCCGACCTCGGATAAGCGGAAGAAGATGGATGGATGGATGGCACTTCTCAGATGGCAAGAGAACTTTCCAATATCCGAATCAGCTGTGATTCTACTTACCAAAAAACTTTGTCCATTTGTCGAAGGGTAGCCAACGAGAATGCGGGCTCCCGTGGATGTGATACAAAAAGGTAGCGTGTGCTTAGAGTATTACCTGGCCAATGAGGGAAGACTACGGAAAACGGCGAATGCTTTTGGACTGGCAAAAGCAGATTGTATCAGTTATTGTCCGCCATGTATGTCGTGGACTCAACGTCTAGGTTCAGAGTATATAAAGTCACCAAAAAGGAATGGACAATGAAGGTGAAGGCAAAAGAGTGAGGAGTGTCCTGACCAGATATCTAGATCCCGAAAATGAGTGTTGTGGTATTTCAATGAACTAGAATCCAGTGTGCTGTGGGGCTCTATTGTAGTGAATCACACCTGAGACATCATTAAATTAATCAAATCTTTAATGGACACGTGAACAATGTGATAAAGAACATTTTACAACAAAGATTTGATTAATTTATGTCTCAGGTGTGATTAACTACAATAGGGCCCCACAGCACAACTGGATTCCAGTTCATTGAAATACCACAACACTCATTTTCGGGATCTAGATATCTGGTCAGGACACTCCTCACTCTTTTGCCTTCACCTTCATTGTCCATTCCTTTTTGGTGACTTGATATACTCTGGACCTAGACGTTGAGTCCGCGACATACATGGCGGACAATAACTGATACAGTCTGCTTTTGCCAGTCCAAAAGCATTCGCCGTTTTCCGTAGTCTTCCCTCATTGGCCAGGTAATACTCTAAGCACACGTTACCTTTTTGTATCACATCCATGGGAGTACGCATTCTCGTTGTCTACCCTTCGACAAATGGAGAAAGTTTTTCGGTAAGTAGAATCACAGCTGATTCGGATATTGGAAAGTTCTCTTGTCGTCTGAGAAGTGTTGTATCCCAAATAGCTGCAATCACTTTCTCTTAAGGTATTCATGTGTGACTTCCACAAGAGTCTGTACATGTAGAACACTGGATATTGTTGAGATAAGTCAAGTTTAAAGGGGAACATTATCACAATTTCAGAATTGTTAAAACCATTAAAAATCAGTTCCCAGTGGCTTATTATATTTTTCGAAGTTTTGTTCAAAATTTTACCCATCACGCAATATCCCTAAAAAAAGCTTCAAAGTGCCTGATTTTAACCACCCGTCCATTTTCCTGTGACGTCACATAGTGAAGCCAACACAAACAAACATATTATATATAGCGACATTAGCTCGGATTCAGACTCGGATTTCAGCGGCTTAAGCGATTCAACAGATTACGCGTGTATTGAAACGGATGGTTGTAGTGTGGAGGCAGGTAGCGAAAACGAAATTGAAGAAGAAACTGAAGCTATTGAGCCATATCGGTTTGAACCGTATGCAAGCGAAACCGACGAAAACGACACGACAGCCAGCGACACGGGAGAAAGCGAGGACGAATTCGGCGATCGCCTTCTAACCAACGATTTGTATGTGTTTGTTTGGCATTAAAGGAAACTAACAACTATGAACTAGGTTTACAGCATATGAAATACATTTGGCAACAACATGCACTTTGAGAGTGCAGACAGCCCAGTTTTCATCAATTAATATATTCTGTAGACATACCCTCATGTCAGCAGGCCAGGGAAGCTAGGGTCGATATTCTTCTCTTGATCATCTTCGGGAGCCAAGACATCCAGGGGGTTTAGCTGGCTCGTCTGCGGGAACAAACTGCCGCCATTGCTTGCCGTGCTACCGAGGTCCTTTGTCCCTGAATTGCTCACACACTCCGGCAGATTCAATGGGGGTCTGGCGGCAGATTTCTTTGACTTTATCGTTGGAAATGCATCTGCTTTGAGTGTCGCAGGATATCCACACATTCTTGCCATCTCTGTCGTAGCATAGCTTTCGTCGGTAAAGTGTGCGGAACAAACGTCCAATTTCTTGCCACTTTCGCATCTTAGGGCCACTGGTGCAACTTGAATCCGTCCCTGTTCGTGTTGTTACACCCTCCGACAACACACCGACGAGGCATGATGTCTCCAAGGTACGGAAAACAGTCGAAAAAAACGAAAAATAACAGAGCTGATTTGACTCGGTGTTTGAGAAAATGGCGGATTGCTTCCATCACTCCGAGAGCGAATATTAGAAAGGCGTTTAATTCGCCAAAATCCACCTATTTAGAGTTCGGAAATCGGTTAAAAAAATATATGGTCTTTTTTGTGCAACATCAAGGTATATATTGACGCTTACATAGGTCTGGTGATAATGTTCCCCTTTGAGAATCTGCACACAAAGCAACACTGGAGGTGACTATGATGTGCGCATTTTCCTCGCACGCGTATTAGAAAGAACGCGCCACAGCCAGCTTCATAATAAAGCGGTTTCGTAACTCGGAGGTAACCACTAAAAATATGGAGGCGAGTCATCCAGACATGCCCGTGTTTCTCCTTCCTCTACATGTACAGACTCTTGTGAATACCACCCATGAATACCTTAAGAGAAAGCGATTGCAGCTATTTGGGATACAACACTTCTCAGACGGCAAGAGAACTTTCCAATGTCCGGCCGGGTCAGGTGTGATTCTATTTAGCGAAAAACTTTGTCCATTTATCGAAGGAGAGACAACGAGAATGCGGGCTCCTGTGGATATGATAAAAAATGTGCTTCTGGACTGGCAAAGCAGACCGTATCAGTTATTGTCCGCCATGTATGTCGCGGTCCAGAGTATATAAAGTCACCAAAAAGGAATGGACAAAGAAGGTGAAGGCAAAATAGTGAAGAGTGTCCTGACCAGATATCTAGATCCCTAGATTGATTGATGTAAAATGTTGTTTATCACATTGTTTACTTTCACGGGGGGGGGGGGTCTTAAATGACAATTGTGTGTGTGGACACGGATATGGTTAGGTGGGATTTACCCTGGATAACCCTAGCCGGCTTAGTATAGAAGGGGCCTTAGTGCTTTTGTGTTTATCTAGATCAGGGGTCTGCAACCCGCGGCTCCAGAGCCGCATGCGGCTCTTTGACCACTCTGATGCAGCTCAGCTGTATACTTGCCGACCCACCCGATTTTCTCGGGAGACCTCCGGTTTTCAGTGCCTCTCCCAGAAATCTCCCGGGGCAAATATTCCCCGATTTACACCCTATCAATAAAATAAGGGCGTGCCGTGATAACACAGCATTTAACGCCGTCTACAACCTTGTACTAACAGCGTGACAGCCCAGCCTCATATTGTATGCAGCTTCTGCTTGCACACGTAGGTGACAGCAAGGCATACTTGGTCAATAGCCACACAGGTTACACTGACAGTGGTTGTTTTAAAACAACTTTAACACTCTTACTAATATGTGCCACACTGTGAACCAAAACCAAACAAGAATGACAAACACATTTCGGGAGAACATCTGCACCGTAACACAACATAAACACAACAGAACAAATACCCAGAATCCCATGCAGCCCTAACTCTTCCGGGCTACATTATACACGCCCGCTACCACCACTTGGTCAACAACCACACAGCTCACACTGACGGTGGCGGTATAAAAAAAACAAAAAACTTTAACACTCTTACTAAATATGCGCCACACTGTGAACCAAAACCAAACAAGAAGGACAAACACATTTCGGGAGAACATCTGCACCGTAACACAACATAAACACAACAGGACAAATACCCAGAATCCCATGCAGCCCTAATTCTTCCGGGATACATTATACACCCCCGCTACCAAACCCCGCCCACCTCAACTGACGCACAGAGAGGGGGGGGGGGGGGGGGGGGTGATGTGTGAGGGAGCAGGGTTGGGGTAGGGGCGGGGTTTGGTGGTAGCAGGGGTGTATAATGTAGCCCGGAAGAGTCAATCAATCAATCAATCAATGTTTATTTATATAGCCCTAAATAACAAGTGTCTCAAAGGGCTGCACAAGCCACAACAACATCCTCGGTACAAAGCCCACATAAGGGCAAGGAAAAACTCACCCCAGTGGGACGTCGATGTGAATGACTATGAGAAACCTTGGAGAGGACCGCATATGTGGGTAACCCCCCCCCCTCTAGGGGAGACCGAAAGCAATGGATGTCGAGTGGGTCTGACATAATATTGTGAGAGTCCAGTCCATAGTGGATCCAACATAATAGTAAGAGTCCAGTCCATAGTGGGGCCAGCAGGACACCATCCCGAGCGGAGACGGGTCAGCAGCGCAGAGATGTTCCCAGCCAATGCACAGGCGAGCGGTCCACCCCGGGTCCCGACTCTGGACAGCCAGCACTTCATCCATGGCCACCGGACCTGTGCCCCCCCACTCCACAAGGAAAAGGGGAGCAGAGGAGAGAAGAAAAGAAACGGCAGATCAACTGGTCTAACAGGGGGGCTATTTAAAGGCTAGAGTATACAAATGAGTTTTAAGATGGGCTGCATGGGATTCTGGGTGTTTGTTCTGTTGTGTTTATGTTGTGTTAAGGTGCAGATGTTCTCCCGAAATGTGTTTGTCATTCTCGTTTGATTTTGGTTCAAAGTGTGACGCATTATTAGTAAGAGTGTTAAAGTTGTTTTATATGACCACCGTCAGTGTAACCTGTGTGGCTGTTGACCAAGTATGCCTTGCTGTCACGTACGTGTGCAAGCAGAAGATGTATATTGTATAACAAGTGTTGGGCTGGCACTCTGTTGATACAGAATGTAGAGGGCGCCAAATGTTGTACCATCATGGCACGCCCTTATTATAGCTGTGGTGAAAATCGGTGAATATTAATCCCGGGAGTTTTCTGCGAGAGGCACTGAAATCCGGAAGTCTCACGGGGAAAATTGGGGGGTTCAGCAAGTAAACTGCTGAGCCGCATCAGAGTGATCAAAGAGCCGCATGCGGCTCCGGAGCCGCGGGTTGCCGACCCCTGATCTAGATGTTTTGACCCTTTTACATAATGCTGATGTGTTGCTCTGAGCACTGAAACGCTGACGTTTTCCGAGACAGAACTGGCTTGATGACACAAAAGGGTCTCAAAGGAAGGGAAGAAAAGCAGTTTAATAAGCAGAAATGACCCCGGGGGGTGTGGGGGGCGGTGGTGGTTTTCTTTACACTCTCGTTGTCACTCTCTGGGCTTCTTTTGCTGTAATTGTGTATCAGAGTGAAACGAGTCCCGATTCGGAGGTTTAATTAAATCAGAAGGCGAAGACGCGACCAGTACGACTCGCACTTGAGGCAATTAGCAGGAAGGCTGTGAGAGCTGTTGAAACAAGTGACCCGGAACACCGCTGATTAACGCTGATTAACAGAAGGCTTCTTTTTTTTTCACCACACCGGGTAGTGCTTCTTGTCATTTTTAATGCTGCTGGTGACGTCATCACGCTCACATCCTGCATGCGAGAGGAAAAATACATTTAGTGAGAGCCCAGGAAGTTATTTTTATGCATGGGCAAATTCTGGATTCCAGAATGAAGCTCAATGAATGAATGAACCTTCCCAACTGTGAGTGCTGCAGCTGGATTATTTGACACGGGTGATAGTTGATGCATCATTCGACCTTTTTAGTTGAATATGTGGTTACAAAAACACGTTCTGATGTTGTGAAGTTTGCCTGTAACTAGGATTGTGTTAGGATAGAGTTCAAGGGTGGACCCCGGGATGCAGAGAATGGGAGGCAAGGTATACGATAACAAATAAAAATATTTAATGAGTCCAAAAATGGTAACTAAATGGTAACTAAACTAAAAGTGCACACCATGGGAAATATAACTAAAGTAGTCTCTTTCAGAGGTTGGCGGAGCAAAGGTCAGGACTAGTGATGGGTCCGGCAACACCGATGCGTCGAGCTCAAAGAGCGAAACCCTGTGTCGGTGCGCGTACCGCTTTTAGAAAGTCACGTGACCGATCATGAGCTGTTTTGGTCACGTGACCGATACGCGAACTGTGTCGCACTGACGCCTCCTCTGTGCCCTGTGAGCGGGTCTTTTCTACAGCCGGAGAAATAATAACTAAGAGAAGAGAAATCGTCTAAAATTGAATACGTTGGAAAAACTGTTTTTTAAAAAAATAAAAATGTGTAAAAAAAAAAAATAATTTCCCAGTCCACAAGCATCCTCATTCACAACACGTTCTCTTAGATTTCCATGTTATGATACATGTTCACACTATTTATTGACTGTATCTAAAAAAGATTTAAAAAAAAATATTTTTATTTAAATGAAGATATGAAATAATCCTAAATGAAATACAATGACTTGGTTTATATTATTGTATATACTAGGGCAGGGGTCGGCCCTAGTGGCTCTCTGGAGCTTTTTCAAAAATGTATAAAAAAATGGAAAAAGATGAGGGGGAAAAAAATAATAATTTTGTTTTAATATGGTTTCTGTAGGAGGACAAACATGAGACAAACCTCCCTAATTGTTAGAAATCACACTGTTTATATTAAACATGCTTCACTGATTCGAGTATTTGGCGAGTGCCGTTTTGTCCTACTAATTTTGGCGGTCCTTGAACTCACCTTAGTTTGTTTACATGTATAACTTTCTCCGACTTTCGAGGACGTGTTTTATCCCACTTCTTTTTCTGTCTCATTTTGTCCACCAAACTTTGAACGTTGTACATGAAAGGTGAGTTTTGTTGATGTTATTGACTTGTGTGGAGTGCTAATCAGACATATTTGGTCACTGCATGACTGCAAGCTAATCGATGCTAACATGCTATTTAGGCTAGCTATATGTACATATTGCATCATTATGCCTCATTTGTAGCTATATTTGAGCTCATTTAGTTTCCTTTAAGTCCTCTTAATTCAATTTATATCTCATGACACACTGTCTGTATGTAATATGGCTTTTAATTTTTTGCGGCTCCAGACAGATTTGTTTTGGTATTTTTGGTCCAATATGGCTCTTTCAACATTTTGGGTTGCCGACCCCTGGACTAGGTCATAAAATCAGTGTCAGTTGAGTCGGTCCATAGGTTGCCTGTAGGGATTTTTAATGTCCAGCAGATGTCAGTATTTAGTGACACAGTATCGACACAGTATCAATACAGTTTTGCAATGTGTCGAAACTAGTGATGGGTCCGGCAACACCGATGCATCGGCGCATGCGTCGAGCTCAAAGAGCGAAACCCTGTGTCGGTGCGCGTACCGCTTTTAGAAAGTCACGTGACCGATCATGAGCTGTTTTGGTCACGTGACCGATACGCCAACTGTGTCGCACTGACGCCTCCTCTGTGCCCTGTGAGCGGCTCTTTTCTACAGCCGGAGAAATAATAACTAAGAGAAGAGAAATCGTCTAAAATTGAATACGTTGGAAAAACTGTTTTTTTTAAAAATAAAAATGTGTAAAAAAAAAAAAAAAAATTCCCAGTCCACAAGCATCCTCATTCACAACACGTTCTCTTAGATTTACATGTTATGATACATGTTCACACTATTTATTGACTGTATCTAAAAAAGATTTAAAAAAAAATATTTTTATTTAAATGAAGATATGAAATAATCCTAAATGAAATACAATGACTTGGTTTATATTATTGTATATACTAGGGCAGGGGTCGGCCCTAGTGGCTCTCTGGAGCTTTTTCAAAAATGTATAAAAAAATGGAAAAAGATGAGGGGGAAAAAAATAATAATTTTGTTTTAATATGGTTTCTGTAGGAGGACAAACATGAGACAAACCTCCCTAATTGTTAGAAATCACACTGTTTATATTAAACATGCTTCACTGATTCGAGTATTTGGCGAGTGCCGTTTTGTCCTACTAATTTTGGCGGTCCTTGAACTCACCTTAGTTTGTTTACATGTATAACTTTCTCCGACTTTCGAGGACGTGTTTTATCCCACTTCTTTTTCTGTCTCATTTTGTCCACCAAACTTTGAACGTTGTACATGAAAGGTGAGTTTTGTTGATGTTATTGACTTGTGTGGAGTGCTAATCAGACATATTTGGTCACTGCATGACTGCAAGCTAATCGATGCTAACATGCTATTTAGGCTAGCTATATGTACATATTGCATCATTATGCCTCATTTGTAGCTATATTTGAGCTCATTTAGTTTCCTTTAAGTCCTCTTAATTCAATTTATATCTCATGACACACTGTCTGTATGTAATATGGCTTTTAATTTTTTGCGGCTCCAGACAGATTTGTTTTGGTATTTTTGGTCCAATATGGCTCTTTCAACATTTTGGGTTGCCGACCCCTGGACTAGGTCATAAAATCAGTGTCAGTTGAGTCGGTCCATAGGTTGCCTGTAGGGATTTTTAATGTCCAGCAGATGTCAGTATTTAGTGACACAGTATCGACACAGTATCAATACAGTTTTGCAATGTGTCGAAACTAGTGATGGGTCCGGCAACACCGATGCATCGGCGCATGCGTCGAGCTCAAAGAGCGAAACCCTGTGTCGGTGCGCGTACCGCTTTTAGAAAGTCACGTGACCGATCATGAGCTGTTTTGGTCACGTGACCGATACGCCAACTGTGTCGCACTGACGCCTCCTCTGTGCCCTGTGAGCGGCTCTTTTCTACAGCCGGAGAAATAATAACTAAGAAGAGAAATCGTCTAAAATGTAATACGTCGGAAAAACTTTTTATTTTTATTTTTATAAAAATGTGTAAAAAAATAAAATTAAAACAATTCCCAGTCCACAATCATCCACAACACGTTCTCTTAGATTTCCATGTTATGATACATGTTCACATTATTTATTGACTGTATCTAAAAAAGATAAAAATATATTTTTATTTAAATGAAGATATGAAATAATCCTAAATGAAATACAATGACTTGGTTTATATTATTGTATATACTAGGGCAGGGGTCACCAACGCGGTGCCCGCGGTCACCAGGTAGCCCGTAAGGACCAGATCACACCTGTTCTAAAAATAGCTCAAAGAGCAGCACTTACCAGTGAGCTGCCTCTATTTTTTAAATTGTATTTATTTACTAGCAAGCTGGTCTCGCTTTGTTCGACATTTTTAATTCTAAAAGAGACAAAACTCAAATAGAATTTGAAAATCCAAGAAAATATTTTAAAGACTTGGTCTTCACTTGGAATAAGCGGTAGGAAATGGATGGATGGATGGGTCTTCACTTGTTTAAATAAATTCATTTATTTTTTTACTTTGCTTCTTATTACTTTTAGAAATACAATTTTAGAGAAAAAAATACAACCTTAAAAATGATTTTAGGATTTTTAAACAAATATACCTTTTTACCTTTTAAATTGCTTCCTCTTCTTTCCTGACAATTTAAATCAATGTTCAAGTAAATTTATTTATTTTTTATTGTAAAGAATAATAAATATTTTAGCTTCTGTTTTTTCGACGAAGAATATTTGTGAAATATTTCTTCAAACTTACTATGATTAAAATTCAAAAAATATATTCTGGCAAATCTAGAAAATCTGTAGAATCAAATTTAAATCTTATTTCAAAGTATTTTGAATTTCTTTTAAAATTTTTCTTCTGGAAAATCTGGAAGAAATACTGATTTGTCTTTGTTAGAAATATAGCTTGGTCCAATTTGTTGAATATTCTAACAAAGTGCAGATTGGATTTTAACCAATTCAAAACATGTCATCAAAATTCTAAAATGCATCTTAATCAGGAAAAATGACTAATGATGTTCCATAAATTCTTTTTTTAATTTTTTCCAAAAGATTCAAATTAGCTAGTTTTTCTCTTCTTTTTGTCGGTTGAATTTTGAATGATAAAGAGTCGAAATTGAAGATAAACTATGTTTCAAAATTGTATTTGAAATTTTTTCTTGTTTTCTCCTCTTTTAAACCGTTCAATTAAGTGTTTTTTCATCATTTATTCTCTACAAAAAACCTTCCGTAAAAGGAAAAAAAAATGTACGACGGAATGACAGACAGAAATACCCATTTTTTTTGTATATATACACATTTATTTATTTAGCTATTCTTGTTTAAATCACACTTACGTGTAACTTACAAATGACAATATATTTATTTATTTATTTAAGTGTGTATCAAACTGGTAGCCCTTCGCATTAATCAGTACCCAAGAAGTAGTTTTTGGTTTCAAAAAGGTTGGTGACCCCTGTACTAGGGCATCAAATCAGTGTCAGTTGAGTCGGTCCATAGGTTGCCTGTAGGGATTTTTAATGTCCAGCAGATGTCAGTATTTAGTGACACAGTATCGACACAGTATCAATACAGTTTTGCAATGTGTCGAAACGCTTCATGACGCCTCATCAACCCATCACTATGCGAAGGCAACATACCAGGGAAGCAGAATCAAGGTAGCACATGTCAGAGCGGAGTTCAGGAACAATAACCGGCAGGGACCAGCTGGCGGAGACGCGCTTAAATGCTACCAGGAAGTGATTAGCAGCAGGTGTGCCTCGTTGGGGACAAAAGACTGAGGAAGAAACTGAAAAACCAATAGAGAAGGCAGGGAGAAGACAACAAACATAACAGATTGTCCCAATACTTAGACTTAGACTTAGACAAACTTTATTGATCCACAAAGGAAATTGTTCCACAGATGTAAATATAAACGGAATACAATGATTTGCAAATCATTTTCAACCCATATTCAGTTGAATATGCTACAAAGACAACATATTTGATGTTCAAACTGATACACTTTTTTTTTTTTTTGGCAAATAATCATTAACTTTAGAATTTGATGCCAGCAACACGTGACGAAGAAGTTGGGAAAGGTGGCAATAAATACTGATAAAGTTGAGGAATGCTCATCAAACGCTTATTTGGAACATCCCACAGGTGTGCAGGCTAATTGGGAACAGGTGGGTGCCATGATTGGGTATAAAAGTAGATTCCATGAAATGCTCAGTCGTTCACAAACAAGGATGGGGCGAGGGTCACCACTTTGTCAACAAATGTGTGAGCAAATTGTTGAACAGTTTAAGAAAAACCTTTCTCAACCAGCTATTGCAAGGAATTTAGGGATTTCACCATCTACGGTCCGTGATATCATCAAAGGGTTCAGAGAATCTGGAGAAATCACTGCACGTAAGCCATGATATTACGCACCTTCGATCCCTCAGGCTGTACTGCATCAACAAGCGACATCAGTGTGTAAAGGATATCACCACATGGGCTCAGGAACACTTCAGAAACCCATTGTCAGTAACTACAGTTGGTCGCTACATCTGTAAGTGCAAGTTAAAACTCTCATATGCAAGGCGAAAACCGTTTATCAACAACACCCAGAAACGCCGTCGGCTTCTCCGGGCCTGAGCTCATCTAAGATGGACTGATGCAAAGTGGAAAAGTGTTCTGTGGTCTGACGAGTCCACATTTCAAAATGTTTTTGGAAACTGTGGACGTCGTGTCCTCCGGACCAAAGAGGAAAAGAACCATCCGGATTGTTCTAGGCGCAAAGTGTAAAAGGCAGCATGTGTGATGGTATGGGGGTGTATTAGTGCCCAAGACATGGGTAACTTACACATCTGTGAAGGCACCATTAATGCTGAAAGGTACATACAGGTTTTGGAGCAACATATGTTGTTATCGTGGACGCCCCTGCTTATTTCAGCAAGACGATGCCAAGCCACGTGTTACATCAACGTGGCTTCATAGTAAAAGAGTGCGGGTGCTAGACTGGCCTGCCTGTAGTCCAGACCTGTCTCCCATTGAAAATGCGTGGCGCATTATGAAGCCTAAAATAGCACAAGGGAGACCCCCGGACTGTTGAACAACTTAAGCTGTACATCAAGCAAGAATGGGAAAGAATTCCACCTGAGAAGCTTCAAAAATGTGTCTCCTCAGTTCCCAAACGTTTACTGAGTGTTGTTAAAAGGAAAGGCCATGTAACACAGTGGTGAACATGCCCTTTCCCAACTACTTTGGCACGTGTTGCAGCCATGAAATTCTAAGTTCATTTTTATTTGCAAAAAAAAAATAAAGTTCATGAGTTTGAACATCAAATATGTTGTCTTTGTAGCATATTCAACTGAATATGGGTTGAAAAGGATTTGCAAATCATTGTATTCCGTTTATATTTACATCCAACACAATTTCCCAACTCATATGGAAACGGGGTTTGTAAATATAATTCACAATATTTTGTTAGCGGTACCAAAATGTATTTCCAAACTTTCCGATACCTTTCGATACTTTTCTAAATAAAGGGGACCACATGGCATTATTGGCTTTATTTTAACAAAAAAAATCTTAGGGTACATGAAACATATGTTTATTATTGCAATTTAGTCCTTAAATAAAATAGTGAACATACTAGACAACTTGTCTTTTAGTAGTAAGTAAACAAACAAAGACTCCTAATTAGTCTATGCAGTAACATATTGTGTCATTTATACACCTATTATTTTGTACACATTATTAAGGACAAACTGGAAAAAATTGATTATTTGTTCATTTACTGTTAATATCTGCTTATTTTCTGTTTCAACATGTTCTATCTACACTTCTGTTAAAATGTAATAATCACTTATTCTTCTCTTCTTTGATACTTTACATTAGTTTTGGATGATACCACAAATTTAGGTATCGATCCGATACCAAGTAGTTACAGGATCATACATCGGTCATATTCTAAGTCCAGGGACGTATTTACTGACTTTATAAACATAATATGAATTTTTAAAAAATGAAAAAAAATTTGTGACAATAAAACGTCGATGTAATCATAGTAGTATCGACTGGATACGCTCTTGTACTTAGTATCATTACAGTGGATGTCAGGTGTAGATCCACCCATGGCATTTGTTTACATTGTGACGCCGGTGAGCTATTGTATCCTCCTACGGTGTGTAGTGAAGCATGTTTAGCTATTCCTCGTCCTCCAGTGATCATGGTACTTGTAAGAAACATACTTTATTGAATGAAGACAAATTAGTGATTTAGAAGTACCGTATTTTCCGCACCATAAGCCGCCCTGGGTTATAAGCCGCGCCTTCAATGAACGGCATATTTCAAAACTTTGTCCACCTATAAGCCGCCCCGTGTTATAAGCCGCATCTAACTGCGCTAAAGGAATGTCAAAAAAACAGTCAGATAGGTCAGTCAAACTTTAATAATATATTAAAAACCAGCGTGATGTGGGCGCGCATGGAGTCGTATATCAACATGGACGGAGCTGCGTGAAAAAAGCCACCCGGCCTCTTCGCGTAAACTTCCCTTAACCACTCGCTCACCTTTTCTTCATCCATCCATCCCTTCGAGTTAGCTTTTATGATGACGCCGGCTGGAAAGGTCTCTTTTGGCAAGGTCTTCCTTTTGAATATCACCATGGGTGGAAGTTTCTGGCCATTAGCATGGCAAGCTAGAACCACAGTGAAGGATGACTTCTCATTCCCTGTGGTGCGAATATTCACCGTACGTGCTCCCGTTGTATCCACAGTGCGGTTCACAGGAATATCAAAAGTCAGTGGAACCTCGTCCATGTTGATAATGTTCTCTGGCCGGATCTTTTTTTCAGCTATCTTGTTTTTACAATATGCACGGAAAGTAGCCAGCTTTTCTTGAAAGTCTTTAGGCAGTTGCTGTGAAATAGTAGTCCGTGTGCGGATGGAGAGATTGCGTCTTGGAAACCTGTCGCTTAGTAGGAGCCATTTTGTGGTCTTTACAGATGTAAACACACAAAGGAAATGAAACGTAATATCCGCGCGCTTCTTCTTCTTCTACGCGGGCGGGTGGTTGCTTACAGTAGAAGAAGAAACGCTTCCTCTTCTATGGGGGCGGGTGCTTACCTTGGCGGTTGCTTACGTAGAAGAAGAAGCACTTCCTCTTCTACGGGGAAAAAAGATGGCGGCTGTTTACCGTAGTTGCGAGACCGAAACTTTATGAAAATGAATCTTAATATTAATCCATATATAAAGCGCACCGGGTTATAAGCCGCACTGTCAGCTTTTGAGTAAATTTGTGGTTTTTAGGTGCGGCTAATAGTGCGGAAAATACGGTAGCTAAAACTGGATAGATGTTAGCTGCTAGCGAGCTAGCCATGTTTTAAATCACCTCTTACTGAGGGTGTTTCAGTGTTATAACTTCACCTTTATCTTTATTTTTTAAGCCAAAATGCGTCCGCTCTCCCTTTTCTGTCTACACACTGTGTCTGCTTGTAAGTACTCTGTGTGCGTGCGCTGCCGAACATGCTCCTCTGCTTGTAAAACCAGCAATGTGACGACGCGCCAAACAGAGTATAGTACCGTTGTTGATTCATTAGTACCGCGATACTATACTAGCACCAGGATACTGTACAACCTTACCTGTAAAAGAGGCCAGCCAATGTGGCTTTTAGCTCGGTGGTCAGCACGCTTGCCACTCATGGCGGCGACCAGGGTTCAAACCCCATGCGGAGTGGGGTAAAGGATACATTAGTATCATTTGTATTCAGGTGTTTACGTATTGTTGTCCAGTTAAAGGCCACCATTGTATTTAAGTTAAATGTGTAATGCAGAAGTAGTACAACACAATATATAAATTGTTCATCCAATCACACACAGCGCCAACATTTGGGAGCCAGATAAGTCATAAAATATAATAAATCTATTTCAGGCTGCACGGGACAAAGTTATGTTTAAGTTTTACTTTTGGATCTGAAAATGACATAATTGTGGTGCGTTTAAGGAACCTTTATTAAATAGGCGTCAGTAGTTTTTAAAGACAGCGGAGGCTTAATTAACCCCCACTGGTTCTATAATGATAGTTATTATAATAATGATCTATTATTATGATTATTATTATCCACTAATGAGAATTCTGCATGACCCCGACCCCCGAAAGGGACAAGTGGTAGAAAATGGATGGATGGATGAATATATCTGGCACTATGGAGTAAAGGGGCACTTGACGGATGTATAATTACATTTAAGTGAATAATGACAGGTCGTATGATTTATAAAACTCACATTCTGGCTACTTCACTGTGTATTGAGTTCAGTGACGGGCCGTGCGTTTCTCAGTGATGTCCTAATTAGTCCGAGTTCACCCCTCAGAATACCGCACACTACTTAGTATTGAAACACATCAACAGTGTACAAAACAGTCTATTTTTTTGGACTGTAAGATGCTGTGTAAAACATCATCTATGCAACGTTTTGACCAAAGAACCACCATCACATGTTATGTAGACCACAAGGAAGTCTTTTACATTGAGAAAAAAAAAATAATAATATGACTCCTTTAATGCGCCCTATAATCCAGTGCACCTTATACATACCTGCCAACTACTCCGGTTTTCCCGTAATTCGTACGGTTTTCATCAACCTATTCCGGGTTACGGTTGCAGTGATAAAAAAATACGGTTTTTCATTAATTTAAAAAAAAAAGGGTGAAAACTACGCAAATTGCACCTTGTGCGGACAAGATTTTTCGATCGGACACGGAGGAATTAGCGATGTAAAAGACCACGTTGGGACAAAAAAACACAAGTCTAATGCCGTTGCTAGCGATACAAGTGGAAAACTTTCAACGTTTTTCGTCGCCCAAACAGATTCTTTGGATGTGATAAATGCCGAAGTTTTATTTACGGAGGCAATAATTGAGCATGGACTTCCAATCGCACTGGCTGATCACATGGGACAGTTAAATGTTTGTAATGCAACCTTTAAAAATCATTACGCGGTGATCGCGGTCCCAAAAATAAACTTTTCTTGCATGATAATGTCCAGAAAAACTCGCTTTATATTACTATAGAGTCCTTTTAACGAATGAGTTTGATGGTTTATCACAAACCTTAAATGAAAGAAGTCCTTTGTTCTCCTGCACCATGCATGCACTTTGGCCTTGCTTCGTGTTTGGTGCGCAATAAAGTTACCATATCATTTTTGCAGTATGATCAATCTGATAGAATAAATTTGGATTTTAGCCACAAAAAGGTAATGACACCAATGTTATCTATTGGAATTGTTTAGTACTGTTATACTGTTAAAAGTGTTTATACTATTTATGCTTTCAAGTCCAAGTTGAAGAAATCTTGTTAAATGTTGACAGCATAACTACCAAAATACAGAAGTATGTCCTTAATATTTTTGCAGTGCTATTTCTGTTGAAAAGTTCAAATGATTACATTAGAGATGTGATGTGCCACTTTTCAAGTGTCTGATGGCTTCAATTAATTTTCATGAATTTTTCATATTTTGAATTCTTTTGAAAGGCTTACAAAAAAACTACATTTGAATTGTAATTCCATGCTATTGACAGGACTATTAATTTTAATGAAGTTAGCTTACCATGTTTACAGTATGATAATTGTGATAGAAATGGGAATTTTAGGCACAGAATATTTTTTACAATTGAACAAGGCAGTAGATTATACAAGCTTGGACAGAAAGTTAATAATGACACCAATTTCTTTTTTAATGGAATTGTTTAGTACTGTTTTACCATTTGTTTACTGTAAAAAGTGTTTATACTGTTTATACTTTCAATTAACAAATTGAAGTCTTGTGAAAGGTTGACAGGATAACTGGCATTAACTGTCAAAATAATTTCAAACTATTGAAGTTAGCTTACAGAATAAACATGTCAATCAACTCATATGATTTTTGCTGTAATATTTTTGTTTTGAAAAGTCACTGTGACTGATAGAACCTGTCTGAATGCTAATAATCATTTTGCGTCGGGGGGCGAAGCCCTGAACCCTCCACCAGGACTTTGTCCTGGACCTACCGGGGCCTGCGGCCCTTGGACCCTGGCTACTAGGTTTTTCTGATTTCAAAAGTTGGCAGGTATGCTTATATATGAAAACGATCGAAAATAGACCATTCATTAGCAGTGCGCCTAATAATCCGGTGCGCCATATGGTCTGGAAAATACGGTACTAACATTTCCGAGACATAATAAGCTGCATTAAAAAAAAAAAAGCACATTTCTTAAAAAGGTAGTTTAAGCAAGGTAAGTCAATATTTTGTTTTTTATGTATACTGAGTGGGCATATGTTTTTTTTTAAAATAATAAATAAGTAGTGTTAATGTCAGGTTCAAACACTGATGACATCTAATAATCAGACAAGAAGCAAGGAATCATGCAGAGACAGAGTTCAATTTAGCTCATGAGGAGACACGTTATTTGGGCTTTAGATCCAAACTACGTTCTAAAATTCCAGCCCGCGTGCTTCTTCTATTTATTTGGAAGGTCCCTGTTACATCACTGAAGCTGTCGCTGAGGGAAAGGGGTAATCTCGACAACTCCAGTTAGACACAATATATGATTATACAAAAATGCATGTGTTGACGCTGGTGATATCGCCTTGTCTCTGTTTTGTCTGCGTCCCGGTACCCGATGTTCGACCTTGACAGTCAGCAGGCTGAATCTGGACACAACACTGATGCAAGACGGCTGGCAATATTTCGGATTGCAAGTTTTGCACAGATACAAATATCTAACTTGAGCACAATAGCTAATAACTATAGCAACAGACTTTAAGCATACTAAAGTTGTGTGATGACTTTACACGTAATTATTCTAACAGTTAAACAACAAAGTAGGGCCACAAACAAAATCTTGTTTAGGGCTACACAAAGCATTTATATACAGCTTGTCCCCGTTAGGGTCACGGTTGTGCCAAAGTCTAAACCAGGGGTGCTCACACTTTTTCTGCAGGCGAGCTACTTTTCAATTGATCAAGTCGTGGGGATCTACCTCATTCATATATATAATTTATATTTACTTATTTATGAAATATATGTTTTTGTTAATAAGTTAAAGGTGTTTAATGATAATGCAAGCATGTTTAACACATAGTTAATATTGTTAAAAAAAAATTAAAGGTGTTTAATGATAATACAAGTATGTTTAATACATATAGTTAATATTGTTAAAAAGTTAAAGGTGTTTAAAGATAATGCAAGTATGTTTAACACATAGTTAATATTGTTAACAAGTTAAAGGTATTTAATGATAATACAAGCATGCTTAACACATAATTAATATTGTTAATAAATTAAAGGTGTTTAATGATAATACAAGAATGTTTAATACATGTAGTTAATATTGTTAACAAGTTAAAGGTGTTTAAAGATAATACAAGCATGTTTAACACATATAGTTAATATTGTTAATAAGTTAAAGGTGTTTAAAAATAATACAAGCATGTTTAACACATATAGTTAATATTATTAACAACTTAAAGGTGGTTAAAGATAATACAAGCATGTTTAACACATATAGTTAATATTGTTAACAACTTAAAGGTGTTTAAAGATAATACAAGCATGTTTAACACATATAGTTAATATTGTTAATAAGTTAAAAGTGTTTAAAGATGATACAAGCATGTTTAACACATATAGTTAATATTGTTAACAAGTTAAAGGTGTTTAAAGATAATACAAGCATGTTTAACACATATGGTTAATATTGTTAATAAGTTAAAGGTGTTTAAAGATAATACAAGCATGTTTAACACATATAGTTAATATTGTTAATAAGTTAAAGGTGTTTAAAGATAATACAGGCATGTTTAACACATATAGATTCCTTTCTTTCATGAAGACAAGAATAAAAGTTGGTGTATTACCTGATTCTGATAACCTGCAGTGATTGTAATCAGACAGTAGTGCTGATAACGTCCGCATTTTCGAATGGAGGAGAAAAAAGTCCTCCTTTCTGTCCAATACCACATGAAAGTCGTTGGTTTTTGGCATCTTATTTGTCCAGCTTCCGTACTCCTTTGTATACACTTTACAAGAAATACATTGTCGGCAAACTCTGTAACTTGCTAGCTTGTGCACGCCAGCTTTCTGAGACTCTTATTTTGTTAGCGCAACTGTGCAACTGTGCGGTCGGTCTTCGGAGTTTTGACGACAGGTACGGGGCCAGAGTCTGTTGAAATAAAGTGTTTTCTCGCCTTCCAGTCGGTAATTTTAATGAGCCGGCAGCAGCCAGCGTCATCTCAGAAGACCCTCGGGTGCCGTGAATGTCAATCAAGTGACGAAAGTGGACGTCATAGTGAAGATTTATGATCGCTCATTTTTAGGACTATTTTTTTCATGCCTGGCTGGTGATCGACTGACACACCCTCCGAGATCGACCGGTAGCTCGCGATCGACGTAATGAGCACCCCTGATCTAAACACAAACACGAACACCAACGTTAAACAAGCTCAGGTGCAACACAAAAAGTCAGTGTATTTTATTTCTATTTCTCTGTGCGACATGAATCAAACTTGCACGATAACGCTACCCTAAACCCGACAATGTGCTTTGTTCTAAATCAATTCCAAATGCCAATCACTCACTACTGCAAGGTCGTTACTGTAATAAGTGTATTGATATTCGTCAAACACTAATAACCTTTATTATGGGATCACTTAAGTTCACTTGTAAAAGCTTTTATGTGATGTGAAATGATAACGATTCGGACCGCCGCCTCATCTCGTTCTGCTCTAATTAAGAGAGGAATATTCGGGCTAATCACTTTAGTTGGCCTCACTGATGCAGTAAATTTGCGAGCTATATTTAGCGAGGTGGCGAGCCGTGAGCGAGGTCACTTAGTCGCGGGGGGATCGCTGACACCACCAGCAGAGAGGGTCTGGACACGCCGGACTTAGTCACAGAGCAAAAGCGACTAACGCAACATTAAATATTGACGCACGAATGTGGCGACTAAAATAGAGTACCATCCATCCATCCATCTTCTTCCGCTTATCCGAGGTCGGGTCGCGGGGGCAGCAGCCTAAGCAGGGAAGCCCAGACTTCCCTCTCCCCAGCCACTTCGTCCAGCTCCTCCCGGGGGATCCCGAGGCGTTCCCAGGCCAGCCGGGAGAGATAGTCTTCCCAGCGTGTCCTGGGTCTTCCCCGTGGCCTCCTACCGGTCGGACGTGCCCTAAACACCTCCCGAGGGAGGCGTTCGGGTGGCATCCTGACCAGATGCCCGAACCACCTCATCTGGCTCCTCTCGATGTGGAGGAGCAGCGGCTTGACTTTGAGCTCCCCCCGGATGACAGAGCTTCTCACCCTATCTCTAAGGGAGAGCCCTGCCACCCGGCGGAGGAAACTCATTTCGGCCGCTTGTACCTGTGATCTTGTCCTTTCGGTCATAACCCAAAGCTCATGACCATAGGTGAGGATGGGAACGTAGATCGACCGGTAAATTGAGAGCTTTGCCTTCCGGCTCAGCTCCTTCTTCACCACAACGGATCGATACAGCGTCCGCATTACTAAAGATGCCGCACCGATCCGCCTGTCGATCTCACCATCCACTCTTCCCTCACTCGTGAACAAGACTCCGAGGTACTTGAACTCCTCCACTTGGGGCAGGGTCTCCTCCCCAACCCGAAGATGGCATTCCACCCTTTTCCGGGCGAGAACCATGGACTCGGACTTGGAGGTGCTGATTC